>NC_050574.1:47359347-47491040 GCF_011100635.1 Trichosurus vulpecula
AGATTGAATCTCGATGCCTGGAGATGTTTAACCCAAGTAGCCCCTGTACCTTTCCCTAAAAGATTGTCCCACATTTACAGCCAATAAAGGTAATTTAGTTTTTCCTTCTGCTTCCTGAAAATGGGACTTTTTTTTTCTGGAGGTATTCTTAGACCAAATGCTAATTTGACAGCGTATTTGACATTTTCTCTCAGACAGGAGATTAGGGGTGATTTGAGAGTGGTGGGTTATACTGCCTTAATTTTCATAACTCTTTCCGAGATCACTGGTGAAAACAAAGCAGAGTTTGCCATTTATCTTTTTTGAAAGATGCCTCCTCCTCCACCTGGGCCTTCTTTAACCCTCCTTGGCTTCCTCCTAAGTTTTGCAACCAAGTCCTGACTTGGGAATTTGGGCAAAGAACTCTCACAAGTTGACCTTCAATCAGCCATCAGGCCCCCCTCCCCTTTTTCCTTCCCCATGACTCAGTTTGAGATGCCTTTGGGCCTAATCTTTCCACTGGGTATTGGCCAATGGCACATGCTGGGCACCCACCAATGGCACATGCTGGGCGCCCACCAATGGCACATGCTGGGCGCCCACCAATGCACATGCTGGGCGCCCACCAATGGCATATGCTGGGCGCCTACCAATGGCAAGTACTGGGCACCTACCAATGCCAGGTACTGGGCATCTACCAATGGCAGACTTGCCCTAACCATGAAGCCCAGAAAAATGAGTAAGAAATTTCACTGGGCTACAATAGCAACCCCAGATGAAGTGGTGAATTTTCTTGTACAAGCAGTTAAAATGTGAGCACCTGTTCCCAATTAGCATTCTCGTTTCTCCAAATTGCTTCTTTTCTACTGCTTTGTCCGACTATGGAAGCATTCATTCTTCTTTAAGTATTCACAAGCTGTAGTTATCCCTTCCCCCACCCGTTCAAATCTAAGAACTCAAATTACAGATATTCGTCCTCTCTCCCCACCCTTTTCAGGGCCATGAGCAGTCAAGGGTTTTTGGTTTGTTTTTTTTTTAATATATGCTGCAAGAGAAGAAAGCTGACAGGATCTGCAGAGAGACAATGTGGTATTGTGGCAGGGGCCTGTAACTTGGTCCAAAGGCTTAGTTCTACTTAACCAGTTGTGTGACCTTGGACCAGTCACTATACTTTTCTGGGCTTCTGCTTTTAAATGGGTGGAATGACCTCAGCAACACATACCACCTTCTGACACTCCAGTTTCTAAGGGCCCTCCCAGCTCCGCCATTCTGTGTTCTAAGGGCCCTCTCAGCTCTGACATCCTGTGTTCTAAGGCCCCTCCCAGCTCTGACATTCTGTACTTTTAGGGCCCTCCCAGTTCTGACAGTCTCTATTCTCAGGCCCCTTCCACCTCTGACATCCTGTGCTCTAAGGGCCCTTCCAGCAATGACATTATGTGTTCTGATATCAGGTTGCACCCCCATTTCACTTCTAGGTTTTCAGGTGACAAGGAAGGTAGTAGCCTGGGAGAAAAAAAACTAAAAGAAATTAAAAACCACCTGTGGTGGAGAAAGTGATTTCTCAGCCAAGGCCTTGGAGCTTAATCCCCGGGCCAGGCTGGGTCTGTTCTAATCAGTTATCAAGGCCTGGCTGGCAAGCCCAGGCTTGATGGCCGAGGTGGTAGCGTTACTTAATCCCTCACTCGCTGCAGAATTAGTCCTTTGGTTCCCAGCTTTGGAGTAGAGAGCTTTGAAAGCTTTGAGTAGATTTCTGATTCTAATCTTGGATTCGAAGTGTTTCTCCTTCCCGAGCTGGGGGCAGGAAGGGCCCGGTCATCAGAGCCTCCCCCGCCCCTTCCCCCCACTCATTTATTATGATTGCTCTTGGCCTTGGCATTAAGGCAGAAGAAAGCATGCACAATGCATGTTTCTTATGTAGGGGCTCACTAAAGTGGGCCGGGGGAGGTTGGAGAGTTACTCCCCCCTCCCCCACCTTTTTCATTTTTCAAATATTTGTCTTCTCTGTTCTCCCAAGAGGCAGCCTGCAGAGTTGATTATAAACGCAGTGTTTGACCTTTGTAAAATGTTGGTACAACGTCCCAGATTGTCAGAAGAAACATTGCGTAGGGAATGAATGGAAGCAGCTAATGGTGTGTTATTGTGGAAGGAACTTCAGAATAACCAGGGCCCAGCTTTCAAATCCCATTCTGGACACAGTCGGGCCCTGGGGATTTCCCAGCAAGTCACTGTGCCCTTTTGGCCCTCAGTTTCCTCATCTGTAAACTTAGGGGGGTTCGACCAGGGGACCTCCAGAGTCTCTTATCTTCCAGCCTATGATAAGTACAGGCCACAGCATTGGAATCTCGCTTTCGGGGTGGGATTTAGACCATCTGTAAGGTACACCTTCCTAGTCTCAATTTGTGATTCTGGCTAAGTGGGTGAGCAGGGAGAGGGTGAAGGAGCTTGAATGGGGGCTCACAGTAGGATAGCCTCTTTCCCTGCAGCTGCCCTAGTACTCCTCATAGCCATCCACCTACAACTCTTAAGGACTTCCTGACCCAAGAAGACCTCTAGAAATAAAGTGGGTGGTTGCATTAGCAAGTTACAAACAAGAGACTAAAGCCAGGAAGACCTTGAATCAATCGACCAATAGGCAAATAGCTCAGAAAGCAGTTGGCCTTTCAAGGCCTTTCGGGGCAGATTATACATTAGGGGCCCGCACAATGTGGTGGAACTATCCCTGAGACTCTTGAATCAAGAAACCTAGATCTAGAGTCTGCCATCCAAGTCATTGACTTCTCTGGTCAATGGTTTCTTCATTCTGTAACATGAAAGTAACAGTATTGCTCTTCCTACAGTGGAATTGAGGGAGCTTCAAGCTGGGCAGGATCTCAGAGATCATTGGTGGTAGTGCCCTGGTTGGCAAAACACTTTTCATTCGAGACAGCTAGGCCGGGCTCAGAGTCCGAGGATCTTGTTCAAATTCAGCCTAAGACACTTACTAGCTGTGTGACCCTGGGCAAGTCACTTAACTCTGTTTGCCTCAGTTTCCTCATCTGTAAAATGAACTGGAGGAGAAAATGGCAAACCATCCCAATATCTTTGGCAAGAAAACCCCAAATGGAGTTGAGCAGAATCAGACACAGCTGAAAATGATTGAACATCATTTCGTGTTCTCTCATGCCAGTGCCCCAGACTGCAGTTCCTTGACCCTGAATAAAATACTTCCTTATTATTTACCGATCACTTTGTGGGTCCCCTGGGGTAGGGGCTATTATCATCCCCATTTTATAGGTGTGGAAACAGAGGCTGAGAGTGGTTCATTGAGTTGAATTGTATAATGCCCAGCACATAATGGATTGGATTTGACTGGAATTGCCCAGAGTCACAGGGCTAAAGGGTCTGGGTTCCACTCCCAGCTCAGACCCTTAACTACCTGTCTGGGCCTCAGTTTCTTCATCTTACACTGAGGGGATTGGAGGCTCAGGCTGGTTAATTCAGCTTTCCAGGGTCAGAGGTCAGATTTGAGTCTAGAGGACCAAAATTCCAGAATACCAGAATTCAAGAGGATCTGTCTGCCCAGGTCATTTCTTTGCTCAGGAAGCCAAGGCAGTGCCCCAACCCCTCTAGAAGAAAATAGAAATTCTTCTCATTTATATTGAAAACCCTTTACAATCTGGCCCTAGCCTGTCTTTCCGGACTCCCCGTCCTGAACTTTACCCTCGGGCCCTGCTGACCTCTGCTGTTCTTGCTCATTTCCCCACTTTCTATCTTCCTCTGGCCCTTTGCTGGGGCTGTTTCTCCATGTGAATCATGTGCCTTGTCCTCCCTTCCACCTCTCAGAGCCCTTAGCTCCACTTAGGGCAACACCCAAGCGTCACCTTCTACTCTAGGCCTTTCCTGTTACCCACCCCCTCCTTCCCGCCATCGTCCTTCAGATTACTTTGGATTTACTTTGCTGTGTACATCTGTGCTTCTTAACCTGGGGTCTGTGAGCTTGTTTTTTCTTTTTAAATTTGATAACTCTAGTTGTTCAGTAGTTTTTCAATTGTGTCTGACTTTTCATGACTCCATTTGGGGTTTTCTTGGCAAAGATCCTGGAGTGGTTTGCCATTTTCTTTTCTAGCTCATTTTACAGATGAAGAAACTGAGGCAAATGGGGTGAAGTGACTTGCCCAGAGTCACACAGCTAGGAAGTGTCTGAGTCCATATTCGAGCTCAAAAAGTTGAGTCTTCCTGACCCCAGGCCCCGTTCTCTGTCCGCTTCACCACTTAGCTGCTCCTTGATAATTCCAGTTCTGTAGAATTGATTTCCTTTATAATTCTATGTGATTTATTTTATGTCTTTAAAAATATTCTAAGAAGGGGCCTAGGCTTCACCAAACTGGCAGTCATCACAGAGGTAAAGAACCTCTGGTATATGCTGCTTCCCCTCAATAGAATGGAAGCTCGTTGAGGGTAGAGACCGTTTTTGTTTAATGTAATTATATCTCCAGGGCCTAGTACGTAAGTAGGGGCTAAATAAATGTTTTAGAATTTTGGTTGAATTGAGGATAGATGTGGATAGGTAGAAAACACTTTGAGAAAAGCTACAAGTATCATGGCCCTGGGAAGGCTGGGGCCTGCGTCAGGCCTTCTACTTAGGTAAGTATTATTGTCGGAGCAGCTCCCTAGCTGAAGAGAAGGGTACCCACCCACCTGGCAGGCTCGATTCTCTCTGAGGCCTTTGCAGACCTTCTTTGCTAGTAGTTGGGGGCTGGGGGTACAGAGGAAGAAAAGGCCTTCTCCATAGTCTGAGTCCCTGACTCTCAGTGGTCCACCCCATCAGTACATAAATACAAGCCTTGTTTGGCACTCGGAAGGTTTCCTGTGAGTCCCCTCTTCCAACTGACCCGTGCCTGCGTTTCCTCAGCCCCGTGCAATTAAACTTGACTGCCTGGAATCCAGTGAGTGACTGGAGTGTGGGAAAAGTCTCCAGGCCTGAAGCCTCTTCTCCTTCACCCCCATCCCCATCCAGGGCTCTGCTTCCCAAGAGGGGCTCAGATTACATATCAGGACACAAATCATTTCATTCCAACGTGCTTTGGGGAAGAATCCCAGATGCCGAACTCCCAGGGCCCAGGAGAAGCTGCTGCCTTCCCACTGGCAAACGCCCCTATCACACTGCCAGCCCAGCTTCCATTGGCTGGGGCTTCCAAAGCATCCCCCGAACCCGGAACTTGAATGTTACTTGTTAGTGGTTTTATTGCTCAACAATTTAGAAAGGAAGCCTTGCCAGTTTTCATAAGTGAAACATTTAAAGTATGCAAAACATATTTTACTCCTTCCTGGAGCAGCTGCTCGCTTGGGCTGGAGAATAATCAGCAGTGAATTATATACATTTGTATGCTGCCCTGCAGTGTTCTAAAGCTCTGAGACCGTGCCCGACGTACCAAGTGACTGTCAGCTCCAGAGCTGGAAAACAACTTGGGGCCGACAATCGGGATCTCATCCCGCCCGCTGTGTTTTTCCCTCCATTCTCCATATGGTTGATAACAAACGGCATGAAGGGAGAGTTTGGGAAACAAACCAGCTTATTTCTTTGGCTACCCCAAATCTCTTCCCCAAACTCAAGGGAGGCACCATCTCCAAAGGGAATGCAGCAGAAGGTATTAGAATCTGCTCGTGCCTGGAATCCATGTCTGAACCTCTTCAGCAGGGTCTAGCCTTGCTTTCTGAGGATGAAAGACCGATCATAGGATCAGAGATTTAGAGCGGGATGGGAACCTCAGAGTCCAGCCATTTTGATTTCCAGATGAGGAAGCATGTTTAGAGAGGTGAGGTAGCTTCCTCAGGGTCATGTGAAATAGGCATTCTAATGGTGTCATGCCAAAGGAGCACTGGTCACCAAAATGCAGTGTTGGAAGGGACCTAAGAGAAAGTTCAACCCATACCTGCAAAAAATGTTTGTTGTTTAGGTGTGTCCAACTCTTTGTGACCCCATTTGGGATCTTCTTGGCAGAGATACTGGAGTGGTGACCATTTCCTTCTCCAGCTCATTTTACAGATGAAGAAACTGAGGCAAACTGAGTTAAGTGACTTGCTCAGGGTCCAATAGCTAGTAAGTGTTTGAGGCCAGATTTGAATTCAGGTATTCCTGACTCCAGACCCAGGGCTCTGTCCAGTGTGCCACTCCTCTGCCCTTCCTTCTAGATAGTAAATACTATGTTCGTATTTACTACATCCATAAATATCAGCTCAATCAATCAGGAATTTAGTAAGCACCAGATCTCGTGCTAAGCACTGGTGATATAAAGAGAAACTAAAACAAACCCTGCCTTCAGAAAGCCTACTCTAGACTAAGGGGAAGCAGTGTGCCTACGGAGAGAGGTATATAAAATAATGAGGGGAGAGAGGAGATATCTAGAGAGGCCTTTTCTAGGGGAATCTCGAAAGGATCTAGGAGTCACAGTGAGGGGCCTGGATTCCTGGGAAGCCCACTGTGAGTACACAAGAGGTAGTGAATGAGGATCTGTGCCTAGAGAGATGGCTTACCCCAAAGAGCAGTGACTCAGAGGCCAGGATGACAGAGTCTGTGACTTTCAGGTGAGCTTTCCCCTAGCGGAGCAGCCTTCCTCCAGCAGCAGCCTTGTTCAGAGTGGCTCGGTGAAACCAGGCCTGGCTTAAAGCCAGCGTGCATTCTGTTGGCCGTCTTCATGCCTTGGAGTCGGAAAAACTGGGATCCGGGCCTGGCTCACACATCAGCTGTGGGACCTGGGGCTAAGCCACTGCATATCTCTATATCATAGGGCCAATTCAGTGCTGGAAGGGGACCTCAGAGGCCATCCAGTCTGATGCCTTCATTTTATAGGTGAAGGTTAAGCAATTTCCTCAGTCATATGGGGAGTATTGTGGGTCTTGTTTATAGAGTGTTTAAGGTTTGCAAAGCAATAAAAGTACATCATTCTATTTGGTCCTCACCACATCATGGTGGTAGGTGTGAGGTAGATGATCTTAATATCTCCCATCTTACAGATGAGCATACCAAAGCTCAGAGAATGTAAAGAAGAGGTAGCTGACTCTAGTGTGTCCACTAGGACATGCTACCTCCAAGTACAATGAAGAGTCCTCTGAGCCTCACTTTAACAATATTTGCCCTGCCTTCCTTCTGGGAAATACTCTGAAAAAGTCTTTTGGTAAACCTAAGTGCTCCGGAGATGGCATTTGTTATATCTTTGATGCGTTGGAGTTTATTGGTCTGAGTCAAGGATAGTGCAAGTTGACGGCTGTCAACAGACAGATGTCTGGGTCCCCTGATGGTCCTCTGTGACTGTCAGGCCCTGGGTCTTCAGCGTCAGCCTCCCTGATAAAGCCCTATTCTCCCATCCCCGTTTGAGGCTGTGCTCCAAGGGACACAGAGATCCAGAAGCCAGGGCTGCAGCTCAGACTGATTCTGCTAGTCATGAAGCCCGCCTCTCTCTGGATTCTGCTAGTAAGCAGACATACTGCTTCTGCTGGCTCCTGAATCCATGCCAGTTCCTGGTCCTCCTTCCCACGGGTGGCAGCCGAGTGTCTACTTCTGCCTCCTCCAGCCAGCTGGTGTGTGTTTGGGGGGTGAGCTTCCTCTCTGTGCCTAAGTAGCCGACCGGGCCAGATGCCCCTCTTCTCCCCTCCACCTCCTTGATGCCTGGCCACCAGAAACTTCCCGATCCGAATGCCAGAGGCGTCCCCTAGAATGTTCCCACCACCAGCTGTGCAGCCAGAAGATCCTTCAGGGGACCTGGAGCTTGGGAAGTGTAGTGTGTAGCAAACACAGAGACACACCAGTAATTACAGGCCTTTTTGATGCAATCCTGCAGGGGCAGCTTGCTGCAATGCTGGATCCGTAATTTTAGTTCCCAGTGGGTGAGCTGGAGAAAACTTTCAGCCTAGGAATTACATAACATCATGTTTTTCCTTCACCCTTCTTTCCCCACCCCCCACCCTCATCCCCACAGATACCACTATCTCTACTTTCAAGTTGGCCTTTGACCCTTATGTTCCCGGGCACAAAACTGGATGAAACAGTCTAGGGATGCCTGCTGCCTGTGGGGAAGGCAGAGAATAGCCTCAGCACTCAGAGAGGATGATGGGAAGCTCTGAGTTACAGCCGAAAGCTATGTTTAAGAGGCTGCTGGTGACCATAACATCCCAGGCAAGGGAGGTAGATGAAAAGATGAGTGAAGGAAGGGGCAGCCACTGAGAAATCACAGAAGAAGATGCCACCCCCTTGGTGCGATGATTACTGGGTACTCAGGAGACTCGAGCATCTTGTCTCCCTCCCTCTTAGTAGCAACCATCCGGACTTTCTGGCTTACGGGAGCATGCACATACGGACCAGCAGGATGGTTTGGGTCCATTGGGTTTTCCCCAATTGTTGCTGCATCTTGAAAAATCCAGGGACTTTCAGCTTGCCCAAGTGGGTTACATTGGTAGTTGAGCGGGTGGAGCTGTAATTCCCCATTGGCACAGTCTCAGCCTGCTTTTGCCTTGTCTCTCTGCCCATCCCCATCCCTGTTACTGGCTCACTGGTTTTGGCAAATCTGTCTCAGCATCAAAGGTAGAACAAGGGGGAGTCTGGCAAAGTAATATGTCTGAGGAATCCCCAAAGAACCAAGAGCATGGTGGAAACCACGGCCTGGTTTCCAGTTAAGCCTACTGCAGGACTGAGGAGACCAAAACTGGGAGTAGCCTAGGAAGCAAACAAAACAGAAATTTTTGATCTCTTTCCTGGCCCTTTCTCTGCAGTGCCCAGGGCAAGCCCTGTGGCTGAGACTGAGGAGGGACCCTGGCCACTGCTAGGAAGGCCAATTCCTATTTTAAATAGCACCTTACGATTTACAGAGATCTAGCAGTCTTGGAATGGAAAGGGGGTGAATGAGGAGGAAACAAAGATCGGTTTGGGCCAAGTTCTGAAAAGCTTTAAAGCCAAAGGTGATAGGTCGCTGCTCATTCATTGGTTCGTTTGTTTGCCCTTTGTTTTCAAAGAGGACCATGACATCGGGAAGGCAATGTCATGACTTGAAAGTGAATTGGATTTAAGTGAGGGAGGGCTGTGCAAAGTCACCAGCCTCACTGTCCCCTAGATATATAGGTCAGGTCACTGGAGATGGCCCCAGATACGGTGGGCAGCCTTGGCCTTTTTAAGCTAAGATCTCAATACGACTGAGTTTATTGAATAAGGGATATAGTCAGGACCGTCCTTTAGGAAAATCCCTTTGACAGCAGTGCGGAGAATTTGGAGAGGGGAGAGAGCTGAGGAAAGGAGCCTTTGCAATAGAATAGGAGAGTCATGGTGAGGCCGGTGCAGGTGTATGCACAAAGGACAAGGGGGAGAGCCAGGCCTCGAGTCCTGTGGCTCTGCATCCAGCGTACCCTCACTGTCTTGGGGGGAAAGATGGGCCATGAAATATCTTCTCCCAGGACTACGGCTCCTAGGCTGTACTCCATACGCAGACTTGTGTGGTGCTGTTTTTGGTGAGATTCTGGCCCTGGGATCTCTTATCATTGCATGTCACCACCTGCTCTGGTGCTATTTACAGTATTTGTTACTTGCCTGGGGCACTGAGCGGTTAGGTGACTTGCTTAGAGTCACACAGTCCCTTCATAGGAGATCTGTGCTACCTTGCATGGCTGTTTCCCATACCTGGAATGTTCTCCCTCCTCTCTTCCACCTCTTTCTTAATTTCCCTGACTTCCTTCAGGACTCAGCTGAAAGCCTACCTTCTGTGGAAGGCCTGACCTGGTATTCCCCCAACCCTGGCTCCTAGTGCCTTCTATGCACATAGTAAATGCTTGTTGGCTGATTGAGTGCAAACAGTTAAGCACGGTTCACTACTTGGTGAATACCAAGATCACTCCTTCACATTATGGTAATTTACAGGTCAATATCTTTCACTTTTAAGTTTGTCTACAGCTGTATACAGGATCCCCTTGCCCAGGGGATCTTACTGGGACACCCATGACCCTTTGAAGGGTGCCAAAACCCTAGGCTTTCCTGACAAAACCAGAATGTCCGGCTCCCTTGACCTGAGGTTAAAACATTTCATGACATTGAATGTCCTCAAAGCTGCTTTCCCAAACTTGTTCTGGGAAAAGGATGAGTTTGATGATAACTAATTAACAGATGAGGGTTTGTTCAGACCCACGCAGGCACAGACTGTACTCCTGGCCCCGGCCCCCTGCCTTGGAGATGTGTGCCCTGGGTGGGGGGTGGCGGTTAGAGGGATGGGAGACAAGGCGTCAGTACAACCCATCTCCATTCCTGGATAAACAGCTCAGAGGTCATGTCCTTTGCAGGGGGAGCCAAAAACACCAGCTCCATCTCTGAAGGACCCCATTGTTGTGTCTATGGCTCTTCATAGTCATCCTCCTAGTGCTTTGGAAACCCCCTTGTGCTACCCAGAGGCTGCTTCTTCCCTTCTTGAGAAACCTGGCTTAAAATGAGCAAAGCTATTTCTTCCTTCTCTCCCTCCCCACCCAGTGCTCAGCCCTGTGACCTCAAAGAAATTAGAAATGGAAAAAGTTTTTCATTAATCTGCGGTCTGTCCCTGTGGCCAGGGTGGAATGGGTCCCCAGGGGCTTTGAGCCTCTCAGAGCTCCTGGGTCACCGTGCTCCCAGGCCTCTGTCCAGCCTGGTTTTCATTGTCTGTGCTGAGAGGGGCCCCAGTTGGCCTCTTTCTCCTCCCCTTGTCCTGAACATTCCTCCTCTTATCCCTCTCCTTAACATCCTTTTCTCCCTCCTCTTTACTTCATCCTCTCCACCTTCTTCTTTCTCCTTCCTCCTCCCTCAACCTCATCGTCTTCTTTCTCTTTCTCTTTTTCCCTCTGTGTTCTCTCCTTCTCCCTTAATCTTCTCTTCTGCCTTCTCTTCATCATCTTCTTCTCTCTCTGAGTCTTCTTCTTTTCCTTTCTCTCTCCTTTTTTTTCTTTCTTCCTCTGTATTATCCTCTTTTTCCTCCTTTTCTTATTCCATTCTTCTTCCCTTCTCTCTTCTTCCTTGCTCTTTCCTCCCTTTTCTTCTTCCTCTTCTCTCACCTTCTCTCTCCTTCCCCTTACTTCTTCTTCTCCTTCTTCTCCTCCTCCTGGTCCTCCTCCTCCTTCTTCTCCTCTCTCCTTCCAGCTTCTCCCCCTCTTCCTCTTCCTCCTCAGGTGCATCTGGATGGGAGCCCCCCTCCCCAGAGGGCACTAGGGAGTCCCTAGCCAATCTGGGAGGCTTTGCCTTTTGGATTGTTGTAATCGGATCGTTATTAGATTAAAAGATTTGGCTCTGCTTGAGCCTCTCCTACAGAGAACTTTTATTTCTGCTCTCCCCATGAGTCATGCTGGCCTGTGGGCCTAATTCCCACCTCTGATCCAGGAGGGACAGGGCTTTGAGATCTGAGGATCACCAGGGGCTTTTGTCACAGTCCAGCAAACCTGTTCACAAAATAATTGCAGGCACAGTTGGAGCCCAGGGTTCAAGGGCAACAGAGTCAGACCTCCTTCAGCATTAGTGTGCTTGGGGGGTGAGGAGAGCGAGAATCCATCCCGGGGAGGGCATTGTTTAAAAGTATTTCCATAGGCAAGCTTCTTGGCTGTAGGGCATGCCTTGTGGGGAGAGGCAAGTCATTTTGAGAGATTTGGCCTAACTTCACCCCACCCCCCCCATTGGAAACTCTACAGGCCATTGGGGAGGGAAAGAGAGGCCTTGAATCATGATAGAACAGTGGATTTCTAAGGAGATGTACCATAGGCAAATCACTTAGTCTCTCTGGGCCTCAGTTTCTTCCTCTGTGAAATGGGAGAAGAGAGATTAGACTGGATGATCTTTCAGGTCTCTGTTAGTTCTGCATCCTACATAAGCCCCATGACTATTAGACAAGGTGAGCTAGGAGTCACCAGATCTCCTGGGTCCTTTTCCAAGGGCTATTTTCAAACAGGCAACTCAGATTCCAAGACTTGGAAGAGCCGTTCAAGCCCATCAAGGCCAGTAAGGTTGAAAGGAGTTCCTTCCCCCTACCCCGCCCCTCCCGCTTCCAGCTTCGGGGAATAGGGAGCTCAGCCTGTCAAGGCAGCCTGGGTCCACTAGCCAGCTCTATGGGATCTTTAAGTAAAGGCTGAGCATGTGGTTGGCTGAGTTGTAGAGTGGATTCTTATTCACCTCAGACTTAGGGGGTCCCTGGGGTCCCTACCAGCTCATAGATCCTGTGATCCTAATGGTCAGTGACTTCCTCCTGCTGATTAAACTGAACTGAATGTGCACTGTGAGCCAGCCCAGGATGAACTGTGGCAAGAATCCTCCTGTCTGCGTACCAGAAAAGATGGACATCCAGACTTCATTTGCAGACCTTCAGTGAGGGGGAACGTGGCCCCTCCAGAGGCAGCCCATCCAGCTTTGGGGCTGCTCTCACAAAGACTTGAAGTTTAGCCTTTGGGAAGTCTAAACGAGCATCTTTGCCCTTCCCCAGGTGCTCCTAGTTAGGCCTTCTGGGGCCAGCCTTCAGACACTTGACAGTTATCATGCCCCACCCAGGTCATCTGTTCTCTAAGCTAAGCATCCGAAGTGCCTATAACTGATCCCTACGTTTCCTGAACTGGTCACCCAGTCTCCTCTAGCTAGGAGGGCCCTGCTTGTTCAGGCTTTACAAAGAGCCGCCCCTTCTCAGCACAGAAGTTTGTTCATTAATAATCTGCCACCTTCGCATCAGCTCCAGCCGGTCCTTAACCTGGAGTCCAGGAATTTGGTTTGGTTTTTCTTTTGTCTTTGTATTTGAATAATTGTATGTCAGTACCTTTGGTTTCCTTTGTAATCCTCCATATTTTATTTATGCATTTGAAAACATTCTTCTGAGAAGGAATCCATAGGCTTCCCCCAGACTGCCCCAGGGGTCTGTGGCACAGGGTAGATGCCCCTGCCCTCAGCTTCGGGCCCCAGTTCTATTCTTTTTATTTGTTTATTTATTTTTTCTATTCTTCTGATTAATGTAGCTCTGTAGCTACAGGAGCATCATTATTACCCGGGAGAGCTCAGGGCAACTATGTTTCTCCAGAGTATAGCAGAAGGTAGTATTCCAGCAAATACAGTGGAAATCTGAAGGGAAACCTGGGTTACAGTGGGGAGATCTGTGTGGCTTCAGGCATGGTCTGTGTAACAGACAGCTCAGTGCAGTAAGTGTCTAGCCTAGCCTAGAGGCACGTGGCAAGTCAGTGGAAGAGCCAAGACTCAAACCCAGGTCTATGGACCCTTTGTTTGGGGACCTCTTCGTTAATCTCCCCCCTTCCCCCCAACACACACACACACACACACACACACTCTCTTACTTTCATTCACTCTCACATATTCTTCTCTCTCTCCCATCCTCCTTCCCTCCCTCTCCCTCTGTCCCTCCCTCCCTCTCCTTCTCCTCCTGCTTCTCTCTTCTGCTGGTTTCTCAGTCTTCTCAGTGGGTTTGTCTGTCTCTCTGTCTCTGTCTCTCTCTTTGTTTCTTTGTCTCTCTCTGTCTCTGTCTCTGTCTCTCAAGGTTCCAGCCAGGTGCTGTTGACTCTCTGACTCCATTCGAGAGAGAGCCCTGACTTGTGTGGCTACAGCCTGGGAAGCTACACCCCAGTTACCAGTGTGTCCTGTAAGTCCCCCATTGACATGGCCAGCATGATGTGGCAGCTAGAACTGCTGATGTCCTTAGGAGAGAGCCTGCCCCCAGGAATGAGGAGGTGATCAGCCCCATCATTCTCTCTCTTGCTCAGACAACACTCAGGGTATGGTATCCCAGGTAGTTTGGGACAGCACGTTTTCAGTAGGAGATTGATCTGCCAGACAGGGTCCAGAACAGAGCAACTGGGATGGTCTAGCCTATATGAAGTTGGTTGAGGGAACTGAGGGTGTTTATCCTGGAGAAGAAAAGACTGGGAGCAAAGGGGCATTGAAGCATGTTTGCAGCCTGTGAGATCTTGGGACTCCACGGGCCTCAGTGTTCTGATCTGTAAAATTCGAAGGTTGAACCAGATGAGCTTTAGAGGGCCTTCTGGCTTTAAATCTATGATTGTGTGATCAAGTACTTCAAGGGCCATCCTGTGGAAGAGGGATGAGCTTCCTCCTGCTTGGCCCTGAGAGCAGAACCAGAAGCAATGAGAGGAGGCTCCAAAGACACCCATTTAGGCTGGATGCCAAGCAAAGCTTCCTACCAACCAGAGCTGTCCCCAATTGAAATGGGTGGCCTGGGGAGGCAGCAGGGCTTCTCTTCACTGGAGGCTTCAGGCAGAGCCTGAAGGACCCTGTGTGAGTTGGGGGGGGGGGGTGCAGGGGAGGTGGGGAGGTAGATTCTTCTCCTGAGGCTGGGCTAGACTAGATGGCCTCTGAGGTCCTTTTCTAGTCAGCCATCCCCCAGTTCTCACCACTTACGATCAGTCGGCTACATTTAAAATCCAACTGTAATTCTGTGGCTGCCTTGGAATTCTAAGGCTCTGGAGAATGAAGGAGGCAGGGGGCCTCTGTGACAATTGCTTCCAACAGTTCACTTACTGCCCTCCTCTCTTGTAATTGGAGGGTCGTAACCAGAGAGCACTTGGTGAGCCTGGGAAGCCACCCCTTCAGGAGCAGCCTGTCAGCAGCCCTCTCTCCCTCTAACAGGCTCAAATTGCTTCTGAGCTATGCATTGGGGAAGGCCCAGCTTATCAGGGCTTATCACTTTACTCCAGAGTGAAAGCACAGTCCAGAAATGGAATCAGGCAGCCCCCCTGGCATTGACAAATAGTCCTGTGGTCCATTGTCATTACTAAGGAAGCCAGCTCCAAAGGGATAGAGCTGTTTTGGAAATGATTTCTGCCATCTGAGGCTTGGTGGACCCTTGGAGATGATCTCAAGGAAGGTTCATTTGGATGAATTTTACCTTCAAGCCTCTGGATGGAGGTCTGGTGCTCTCCCAACAACCTGAGGAACAGAGGAAGGAGCTAACAGGTCTAGGCCCAGTGGGATCTGGATTACACAAAGAACTAAAGGGGAATTAGAAGGATCTGAATGTATTTTGTCACCAGTGTGGAAATATGTGGAGGTAAAGGGGAATCTGAAGCCACAGCAATCTGAATGCCTCATCTGGAGCGTGAGGGGAATCCAATAACTGCAGGGGCTCTCTCCACCCACAGGTTGCTTTAAAGCTGCAGTTTGGTGAGGCACAGGGTATCTGACTAGTCTGTTCCTTGGCACCCTCTGTAGCTATGACTAAGGAGCCTGCTTTCAGTTCAGTAACAGGGAAGAACTTAATAACTGGAGCTGTCCAAAAGTTGGTGCCTCAAAAGATAGTGAGCTTTTGGTCCCTGAAGGTATGCAAGGGGAGGTGGGATGATGACTATTTCTCAGGGATGTTATGGAGGGGATTCCTGACCTTGGGATCTTGATTCTTCTGATCATCCTTACACTTCTGAGGTTCGGTGGTATTTCTGGAGGACATACTAGGTTCTCGGTCCTGTGCTTTAGACATAATAATTTAGGTGTATGAGTATAAGACATGGTCCCTTGCCTCTACCCAGTCTAGTAAGGAATACAGGAGTAAATAATAACTCCCACATACATAGCATTGTCCTCCCAAGACTTCAGTGAGGCAGATGGTGATCAGTAAGATTTATCCCCATGTCGGAGATAAAGGAAACTGAGGCTTGGAAATGAAGTGACTAAGGTCATGGATCATTGAATCTAGAAGCAGAAAGGACGTTGTTGTTTGTCCTTCATTTCAAAGAGGACCGATGACATCTCAGAGTGATGTCTTAACTCTCAAGTAAACTGGATTTAAGTAAGGCAGAGTTGCACAGAGTCATCGGCCTCACTCTCTCCCCCAGAGTCATGGAAGTTCAGTGGCAAGACAAAAGTCAGGATGACTGGCAATGACCCAGGATGCAGTAGATGACTTTGGCATCTTCAGCGTCTGATCAAGCTGTAAGCGCTCCACAGTGCCTACTTCAGCCACCCTCTTGGCTGGTGGAACACATTGTTCTTGTCTGTCTGCCCATTCCTCCAGGGAAAATCTTCCCATGCTTGGAGTAGGCACCCCCTTCCCCCCCAACTCCCTAATGGGTTTGAAGCCTAAAAGGTCTCATTTATGGAGAAAGAAGGGAATCAACTTGTTCACTTTTACCTATGAATGGATATCACAAAGAGGCCAGGCTTGTTTTCAGGAGAGAACTCTAAGTTGCAAAGATGCTGATCTGTATCAAAAGAAGTTTCTAGATCTGGATGCTCCCTATGCTGATGAAATCCCAGGTTCAGCCCCTAGCCCTATGAAATCAGTCTATTTGGAGTTGTCTTTAGAGTGCCAGACAGTAGACATCTGGGAAGACACAAACACCAGTGTGCACTTGGCAAAGATTTTTCATTCTGGCCAATCAGAAACATAGAATTTTAGCGTAGGAAAGAGCAGCTTATTGTGCAATCTTGGGGGGAGAAACCTCTGCTATAGCATACCTGACATGGGGTCCTCCAGTCTTTGCTCAAAGATCTACAAGGAAGAGCCTACTCCACTCTAGAACAGCTTCAAGCTAGGGAGCCCTTCTCAGAATAATGTTTTTGAATAATTGAAGGAAATGCTTACTTTCATAGGGACTAATAAAAATAAAGATGTGCTTTTTTTTCCATCTCATTTCATGGATCCCCTGAAATCTCCCTACCCTACCCTTTTTTGGTGGGGGAGATGTCTGGACCACAGAACCCCCGATATAGAAAGTGGTGCTTAAGCTGTGTCTTCAGAGAGGATAGAGGCTGTGAGATGGAGTTGAAGGTGGATGGCATTCCAAGTATGGGGGGTGCAGCGCAGCAAGCGCAAAGATGACAGAAAGAGAACAGGACTATGTGTAATAAATAAGGTGAGAATGAGAGGGTGGGGCCAGGTTGTAAAGGACTTTAAAAACCAAATAGAGTTTATATGAGACAATTCCAGCTTTCCTACAGTTATACCAAGCTGAGAGGAAAAGAAAATCCCTCTTCCCAAATGGTAATTTCTTCCTTGGTCCATTTCCTTGTATTTGGTCCTGACCCCTGGAGACGGGGTAGTGCTGTGTGGGCACTGGTTCCCCTTCCTAACCTTGTTTAGCCTGGTCAGGGTTTTTCCTTCACTTGCTCCACCAGGCTAGGTATGAGAGCATGACTCCTCTTTCCTGCTCACCACAAGGATTGGGCCTTGCCTCCTGCTGGTGAGATGGGGGTAATCTTACTTAATCCTCTCCTCCTTGTCAGTCTTTGCTATCCTTCTGTTGACTTTTCAAGGAAGTACAAGTTTGGGCCACTGTGGATGGTGCCAAGCTGGCTCACACAAGGGTCCTTAGTCCTAGAAGAATCCTCACGAGGTTGCTAATGTCATCTCTCTCAAGGGCAGATAGGGCTCCCCAGAACCCTTCAGACAATCAAAGGAGACTCAAGGCTCTTCGGGAGAAGGGAAGGTTGCCCAGTCACCCTTCTTCGCCTGCTTGGGGCAGCCCCACTTCTTCTGCAAAGGCCTTTTGTCTGATTTAAGGCCCACATGTTAAAGCTTTTTTTTTTTTTTCTGGATTCCAGTCAACTCAACCCATCCCCAAGTCACACAAAGGCCAAGGAGCCTACGCCAAGTGTAGGGTGGAGGCAGTCATCTAGGTGATTCAGGCAACAAAAACAAAACCGAAACCTCTCCAGCAAAAGGCTTTGTTCTAAATGTGCTGAGCAATGCCTTTGGCTCCGTGCTTTGCTTTGATAGGGAAAATGAGGCCCAACGGTGCTTTCTGCTTATTCCCACTGAGATAGTTACCCAGTTAGAGAGCTTGAGAGGGTGCTTGGGAGGCATTTTTGTTTTTGTTTTGTTATCATGATTATGTTTCTTTGAGTCTAGGGCCAGGAATCATAGAACTTACAATGTCAGAGCTGGGAGGGCCCTTAGAACAGAGAGTGTCAAAGATAGAAGGGCCCTTAGAACCTGAAATATGAAAGCTCCTTAGCACCTAGAATGTCGGAGCTGGGAAGCCCCTTAGAATTTAGAATGCCAGAGCTGGGAGGGTCCTTAGAACTTGGAATGTAAGAACTGGGAGAGGCCTTACAACATAGAATGTCAGGGCTGGGAGAATTCTTAGAACCTAGAATGTAAGAGCTGGGAGAGTCCTTAGAACATGAAATGTAATAGATGGGAGGGCCCTTGGAACACAATGTCAGGCCTTAGAGCCTAATATGTCAGAGCTGGCAGGACTTTTAAAAGAGAGAAAGTTGGAGTTGGATGGGCTCTTAGAACACAGAATGTCAGAGATGGGAACATTAGAATAGAGAATATTAGAGTTGGATGACACCTTAGAACACAATGTCTGTGCTGGGAAAGAACAGGGAACAGAGAATGTCCACCATTCTTAGGACACAGAACATAGGAGCTGGGAAGGACTTAGAACATAAAGCATGAAATGTCAAGAGCTGTGAGGGACCCTAGAGAATAACTAGCCCGATCACCTCATTTTATAGATGAAGAAATTGAGGCCCATAGAGGTAAAGTGACTTGCCTAAGGTCATCCAGTAAATTGGTGGCAGAGCCAGTAACAGAAGCTGGCTCATCCAACCCCTAGTCTAGAACTCTCTCCATAAACCCTCACCCTCTAATTTCTTGCCTCTGAGCAAAGGACTCTGGTCCCCAAAGACCTTAAGAGCATTATCAGTCTCTCAGCTGGTTCAGTTTCAGTTAAGCTCTTTGGAACTTTTCTCTATAGAAGTGGTTTTTCTGCCTCTTCTGAAACTCAGCTCCTAGGATCACCACACCTGGTGGCACCTCCCCCCTTTTTTTGTTTTGGGGCGGGGAGGGGCTGGGATGTCAGGTACACTTAATAGGTAAGCCAGGCAGAAAACAACTATCGCTCTCAGTAACCAAGGACAACGGCCTTGGCGCCATAAAGGAAAAACAAACATTTCTCAAGTGGGGGGGTGGGTGGGGGCCGGCCCAGTCTTGTTCTCTTCTTCCCTCTCATATTTGCAGGTTGATAGGGAAGGTCCTGGCTTCTTTTGCCCTTAACATCAGAGTTATCCTCATGAAGAGATAGAGGAGTACCCTCCGTGTTGTGATTCTAGCCTTTTAATCATTGCAAAAATAAAAACAGAACCCATCTCCCTTACCTACTGGACATAGAGCAGGAACTTTTACCATTGGTGATTCATTCCTTTGGCTTAAGAAAATTTCCCAAGGAGTCTTCTGTTAAAATATAAGTATATTAATCTGTTAGTCAGATGAAGCTTTGTTTAGTAGATAGAAGCCAGGAAGACTCAGGTTCAGATTCTGCTTTTGATACGTACTTTGCTCTGGAATTTCTATGGTGAACACTTAGTACAGTACTTGGCACATGGCAAGCATGTAATAAATGCTTTTTCATTCATTCTTTCAGACTAGATGTGTGACCGTGGGCAAATCACTTAAATTCTCAGTGTTCCTACGCAACTCTTAAAAAGATCTCTCAGATTTTGTTACAGATGCATTGCCAAACTGCATGAGTGGCAGGAGGGAGTTTCTACACTGGAAATTGGCTATACCAGTGAAGAGAAGTAGGGAAGCAGCTGTTATTAGTCACTAGGGCTTTAGCAAAAATCTTGCAATACAGTCTTCTTTCTGACAAATATCTTGGGAAGGGGGCAGTGGGAGATTTTGATACAATAGAGTAGATTTGAGGGAGGGATAATTTGGGGTTCTGGGCCCAGAGTGGGTGACTTAAATAGAAGATTGGCCAGAAGGGGCAGGAGCACACGGTAAGGTTAATAGGGGAGGCCTCTAGAATAAACTGTCTGCTCTGAAATGTTGCTCAAGGAGGCCTAGATGAAAATGCAATTGGATAGAAACCATGCCAGAAGCAACAACTTGACTCTGTGGGTTAAAGAGAAGTTGGAAGCTACCTTGCAGATTACTACCAGCCCAAGTCATATAACCAAGGATGTGCTGAGAAATGTTTAACAACCACTTCACTGGGAAAAAAAAAACATGTATACTTTTTAAGTTTAACCTTTACCATTAACATTTGCTCCATCATTTTCTTCAGTCTAGACAATCCACAAAGCAATAAAATGGTCACTGAAATGCACATGCTGGAAGGTTAACAATTTGAGCTGGCTCAGAGGGTTTCAAACCCCTCCAGCCTCCCAGCAGTGGATGGAATGCTGGACTGACTACTCAGTTCTAGAGCATCTTAAAAGGCCACAGTGAGACTAGCTCTTTCCTTAGGAAAGATCTTTGTTTCTGGAATTCTGCCTTTAGATTTTGCGTGGGGCCTTGTCCTCTTTTTCTTCCCTGGCTATCTCCATCAACCTCTGAGATGACGTGATTGTTGTGGGAGGGGTAGGGAACCTCACTGTTCTGTGACTTCTCTTGCCTTTGCCTCTTTACTAAACCAATCAGTGGTGTTAGGAGAAACCTGGATGTTGGGGAACATAGGTTCCAAATCTGCTTCTTGCCCTCTGTGTGTCATAGGTTAAGTTGCTTGCTTTCTATGAGTCTTGGTCTCCTCATCTGTGAAGACAGTAATAATGTATGAGTGCATTCCAAGGTAGATGTGAGGAAATTGCTTTGTGAGTTAATCTTAAAGCACTCTAGAAATGTGAAGTCATTTCTTTCTCTTTTCCTCTCGTCTCTCCTTTCTTATTAAGGCAGATTGTTTGAGTGTTTTGGGAGTGAGGAGAGCAGTGAGTGCCCTTTTAAAAGTCACAGGCCCTTGGATTATGGAAGCAAAGGGAAAATTGTGTATGAGAGAAGAGGCGAGGAGGGCCCACTTCATCTTTTGAGGGTCCAACAGTCCCAATCTTGCATTGTGTGCTCCTGCCAAGCCAGAGGCTGCTGTTGGTATGGTCCAAGTACACAACCCTGGGCTCTGTGCAGTCCAGATGTGGGATTTTCTTGGTTCAGGAAACACATACCTTTGTAGATCAGTACCTTCTCTTAGAGAGTTTGCTGAAAAATAAGTAACTTGCCCAGGGCCACACACAGCCAGTTATGTGTTGTCAGGGGCAGGACTTGAACCCAAGTCTTCCCAGTTCCCCATTCACACACTCCCACCCCCATCCTCCCCAGACAGACGTCCTATGTATTTCTGCTATTGCCACCTCTCAGAAGCTGGTACAGTGGAAAAGGCATTGGGTGCAGAATCGGGAGTTAGGTTTGAGTCCTAGCTCTGACACTATCTGAGTGATCTTGGGTAAGTCATTTAACCTCCATGGGCCTCAGTTCCCTTGTTTATAAAATGAAGGCATTTGGCTGGATTTGTGAGGTCCCTTCCTGCTCTAAATCTATGGTAAGCTAACCATGTTTGCTCCACCTCTAAGGTCCCTTTCATCCTCATCTTTCAGGGAGAGAAGGCTCTTCCAAGGGCCAGTTTTGATGACTAAACAGTTACAACTTGCCCATTCGAAACATATATCATTCATAAACTGATTAAAAGAGTTAGTTCTTTAAAGTTAGCATGGTTCCCTTCTTCCCTTCTTTTTCCTTTCCCTCCTGAGAGAGAGTCAGAGACAGAGAGAGAGAGACACACACACACACACACACAGAGAATGAGACTATGAGAGAGAGACAGAGAGAGACATGCATGCATCCACTCCTTTTCCCCTGAGGGATCTTAGGTTTCCAGGGCTAATTTGCCTGGGCCAACCCTTTCCTAAGAAATTATACAAAGGTAACCCTAAGCCCAGCCCTGAACTGATTATTCCACATGAGCTGGTCAGAGGACAGTGGCTTCCCCCACCCCCCAAGCCAGGCTGTGGACCCACTGCCATTATTCAGGTGAGCAGATCTGGACTTGAGTGTCTGTTCAACTTTTGACTTGTTGAATGAGAACCTCAGAACACAGAATGTGTGAGCTGAAAGGGACTTTGGAGCATAAAATGTCAGAGCTGAGAGAGATTTTAGAACTTGGAACATCAGAGTTGTAAAGAGCCTGAGAGTATGTTAGAGCAGAAGGAACCTTCACATACAAAGTATTACAGGTGAGATGGCCCAGAAAACGAAAAATGTGAGAGCTGGGAGGGCCCTTAGAACACAGGATGTCAGAGCTGGGAGGGCCCTTAGAACACAGGATGTCAGAGCTGGGAAGGCCCTTAGAACACAGGATGTCAGGACTGGGAGGGGCCTTAGAACACAGAATGTCAGAGCTGGGAAGGCCCTTAGAACACAGAATATTAAATCTGGGAGAGTCCTTAGAACAGACAATGTCAGAGGAGAAAGAACCTTCAAATACAGAACATTACAGCTGGGAGGGGCCTGAGAACCCCTCTCATTTTACAAATGAAGAAGCTGAGGCCCAGAGCAGTTCCTGGCTTTGCCTAAGATCACACAAGTGAAAAGTAGCAGTGTTAGAATTTGAATTCAGGTCCTCTGACTCCAAGTCACATAATTGATATGGATCTGGAAGACCTTAGAGGTTATCTAACCAGACCTCCTTCACCTTGACAGACGAGGAAACTGAGGCATAGAGATTAAATCACTTGACCAGTGTCCACATGTAAGGTGGCAAAGCCAGGATTCACACCCAGCTCTGCTTCATCCAACTTCTCTCTACTCAGTACTACTCTGTGCTGCTCCTTCACCAACTAAACAAAGCCATTCCTTCTTGCCATCTCTCTTCAGTTGCACTGAGGGAGAAACGGTTCCTCGTTGCCAATCCTGTGGCCTTTGTTTAAAATCACTGTGGGTTAGGGGTTTGAGAGCTCCCCAGACTGGTTTAGCAGAATCTGATCCTTTGTTCCTGTGGTCTGACAGGCAGCTGGGTACCACAGTAGAATGAGGGCTGGGCCTGGAGTCAGGACATTCTGAGTTCAAATCCATTCACAGACACTTAACTGTGTGACCCTGGGCAAGTCACTAACCTCTGTCTGCCTCAATTTTCCCAACTGTAAAATGGGGATCGTAACAGCACCTATTTGCAGGGTTAGTGTGAGAATCAAATGAGATAACATTTGTAAAGTGCCTGGTACATAGTAGGCACTATATAAATGCCCATTTCCCCTTGCCCTATCTTCAGAATCCTCTCTCCTGACATTTTTCTGAGGGAGTGTGTGTGAGATAAATTGCATAGATTCTTTTTGTACGATACTTAGCTCACCAAAGCTATTTGTGACAGTTTCAAAGTTCTTCCAAAAACCCATTAACAGGGAAAAGATAAAGATCCTATTATTTTGAGCTAGAAAGGGACCATAGAGGTCATCTACCCCCCTTCTCATTTAGAGATGAAGAAACTATGGTTTGGGGAACACAAGTGATTTGTGTAAGGTCATTTACTGCGAGTCATGGGATCGTGGCACTGCGGCTGGAGAGGCCTTCAAAGGCTGTCCGATTCAATCCTCCTTTTATAGTAGAAGAAACAGGCCCAGAAAATGTAAGTGACTCGGCTCATCCAGGTAGTCAGAACCAAAGGTACGATTTGAACCCAGTTCCTCTGGGTTCTTCAGCACCAGCTCTTTTTCTACTATATGATAAGAAAAGTCGTAAAGCTGAATTTTATCTCATCCATTAACTCCAGGGTCCATTCTACCTAATGTGCTGCTTCCTTCTTCCTCCAGTTTAGAAGTCATGGATTTAGGCAAAAAAAAGTTCA
This sequence comes from Trichosurus vulpecula, assembly GCF_011100635.1. NCBI lineage: Eukaryota > Metazoa > Chordata > Mammalia > Diprotodontia > Phalangeridae > Trichosurus > Trichosurus vulpecula. The sequence goes on from NC_050574.1 coordinate 47,382,859, forward strand.
GCCCTGTCCCCTACATGTTTAATATGGCTTTCAGGAAGAATAAGAGGATGGTGTTCCCTTAGCTCCATATTGCAGAGGGAAGAGAATCGTAAGCATTGTCAATTCAGCGAGTGTGATGAGGGACTGAGCTTTCTCCTCAGGCCAGGAAGATGTTATTTCCACTTGGGTAAACTGGAACAGCTGAGTGTGGCTGCCCACGTGCCTAGAGAGGGCTCCTTCCTCGTCTCTGACTCTTAGAATCCTTTGTTGTTTAGTCGTTTTTCAGTCTTGGTCCAATTCTTTGTGACTCCATTTGGGGTTTTCTTGGCAAAGATACTGGAGTGGTTTGCCATTTCCTTCTCCAGCTCATACAGATGAGGAAACTGAGGCAAACTGGGTGAAGTGACTTGCCCAGGTTGACACAGCTAGAGTCTGAGGCCAGATTTGAACTCATCTCTTGACTCTAGACTCAACACTGTCTGCTGCACCACCTAGCTGCTCACCTGACTTAGAATCTTTAGCTTCCTTCAACGGAGGCTCAGCTTAAGTGTCCCCTCTTAAAAGAGGCCAGTCGCCGTCTCCCCAGTTGCTGCTGCTCTCCCTACAGAAATTGAGGGGGGTGTGTGTGCGTGCGTGCATGCGTGCGTGCATGCGTGCGTGCGTGTGTGTGTGTGTGTGTGCGTGTGTGTGTTTGTGTGTGTGTTCCTCACAGTTGGATGTCAGCCCCTTAAAGGCAGGAATTGTTTCATTTTTGTCTTTGTTTTGCCCAGGGCTTAACACAGTGCCTGGTGCAGAGTAGGTGTGTGACAAATGAACAAATGTGGAGGGATGAATGGATAGATGGATGGGTGGATGAGGGTGAGCTCCACAGAAATCTCCCTGAGTCAAGGGAGAAGGGAAGAGCAAGGTTGAAGGGAGGCTGTCTGGTACAAACAGGACTGGCTCCGTGGGCTCAGTTCTCAGTGACCCAGGATTAACCAAGGTCCGATTTGGTGCCATCTCTGGGCTCCGGCTCATCCGTTAGAGAGGGGACTGAGGTAGAAGATGTCTAAGGTCCCTTCCAGCTTTGACCTTCGGAGCCTAGGAGTGAATGAGAAGCAGCTCGGCTTTGAAGTCAGGAAGGCCTGGCTTTGACTCCTGCCTCAGACGTTTCTGACAAATCCCAGTCTATAGGATCACACAGAGTTGGAAAGGACCCAAGAGGCTGGCAGGTCCAGCTCCCTCTTTTTATAAATGAGGAGACTGAAACACGCAGACATGGTTTGTCCAGTGTCAGCTAGTGTCTAAGGTGAAATTTTAACCCACGCCTTCCTGATTCCAAGTCTAGGGCTTCGTCCACTACCCAGGGAGGCAGCTAGATGGCTCAGGAAAATCCGAGGTCAAGCCCTGCTTCAGATACGCCCTGAGTGACCCTGGGCAAGTCACTTAACCTCTGTCTGCCTCAGCTTCTCATCTATAATATGTGGATAATAATAGCACCTACCTTCCAGGGTTGCTGTGAGAATCTAATAAGATAATATTTCACTTTTCTTTCTTTTTGCTTTGCAAATATCTTTTGAATGATATTTAGTATTATGTATTAATATGTTATATATTATGATACATTATTAATATGTTATATAGTGATATCATTATAAATTTTAATGTTATCTATTAATAATATTTATTTTCCCCATTACACGTTAAACATTTTTAAGCATTTTTTTAAGTTTTGAGTTCCAAATTCTATTCCTCCCTCTTCTCTCCCTCTCCTGAGACAGCAAACAACCTGATATGGGTTATATGTGAAATCAAGGCATTGCACTTTTCAAACCCTCAAGCATTATATAAATGCTTGTTGTTGTCATTATTAGTCATTATAATGAATTATTACTTGCTGGTCTCCTGTTTCCTCATCTACAAAATGCTGATGAAGGCACCTACTTTCCAGGACATTTGTAAGCATCGAGTAAAATGACGCCTTTGTAGTTTTGAAATTCTCTAGAAATGTCAGCTATTTTTACTATTTTTATTATTTATGACAGCCATTCAAATATCCCATGACTCAGTTAACAGGAGCCTCCTGGTAGGTGCATTCACTGAGGTGGTATTCCCCCTGCTAACATGAGGAAGGATTCTGGGTAAATGGCCGCTGGGAATATCCAAATGCTTTTTCTCTTTCTGAGAGAAGCTTGGACGGTCTGAAGGTCTTATATATACCTATCCCATCTTGCCCCAATGCAAAGGGAAAAGAGAGGGAGATCGAGACGGTTAGTCACTTCCTTGCATTGTTCTCCTTTCCTCCAGTGCTACTCCGAGAAGAGGTATCCCAGCTGCAAGACGAGGTTCATCTCCTCCGGCAGATGAAGGAAATGCTCACAAAGGACCTAGAAGAGTCTCACGGAAGCAAGTCCACGGAGATTCTCTCAGCCACCGAGCTCAAAGTCCAGCTGGCCCAGAAGGAGCAGGAGCTAGCCAGAGCCAAAGAAGCCCTCCTGGGTGAGTGTCACACACTGGGTGCCCCTTTGAGGACTGGGTCCCCTCCCTCGGTGAACCCTTCCGTCGTCCACCCCTCTGGGCAGCCCTGAAGGAAGGAGACGGACGGACAGGAATTTCAGGGCCATGATGGGAGATGGCACGGACAAGGCATGTTGCTCTGACCAGAGAATGTCTGGGAGAGGCTAGGGGTCCTAAGAAGGGCTCCGAGGCAGAGTAGGGTAGAATGGTATGCTGTAGCTTGAACTTGCATGACTGCAAGGATCCCTCCCGCCCTCCAAGGAGCAGGACGTGGGGTCTCATCTGGCTTTGAAGTCTGGGCAGTTGCAGGGATATATTTTATGTTATCCCCTCTTTCTCAAGGAGTAGGCCTACTTGAGTATTAATGCACTAGAGCTCAGACTAAGGTAGGGCAATGAGCCTTTGTCCCACAGGCTCTGAAAGCATTTGCACTGTTTCACTGATATAACCACAGAGCTCATGGATCAAGCATTTATTAAGCACTTACTGTGTGCCAGACATTGTGCTGTCATTACCATTACCATTATCACAACTAACTAGTTAAAATTGCTAACTAGATGGTACATCAGAGTAGGCTCTTGCCTCGGCCTTCCTTGCCCTTTTCCTTCACCCTAGCAGCAGCCTCACCTTGGCATCCATATTACAAGATGTCACCTCCTCTCTCCACTGTGTTTTCGTCTGACTTCCCTCCTTTTCCCCTCCCTGTCCCAGCCTATGAGTCCCTCTCAGGGGCTTGACCCCTGCTGTCCCGTTGGAATCCACTGTCCGTCATCCCAAGATTCTTGAGCTGTTCTTTGCTTGGCAAGTTTTTTCAGTTATTTTGTTGTCACTCTCATCAGCCATTTTTGGGGAAAAATGCAATATATCAATATCCTTTCTAAGTATGGGGCTCAGAAGTGGATGTGGTCATCTAGATATGTAATCTGAGCAAGACCCAGAAAAATAAGCCAGTCATGTCCATTTCTTTCCATATTGGGACTTGATGCCATCGACAGTCATGTGACTTTTTTTGGACTGCTCTATCTCACCTTTGGCTTGTATTGAGCTTGTAATCTAGTGTCTTCACCCATACCCCGTTCCCTCAAGTCTTTTTCACATGATCTATTATCCAACCAAGTCTTCTCCTGTGTTGTACTTATACTATTGATTATTTGGGCCCAAGCTTAGGACTTTTCATTTATTCCTATTCAATTTCATTGTTTTACAGTCAGCCTCTCATTCTAGCCTAGTGAGACTGCCACCCCACGTGTTAGTTATCCCTCCTACCTCTGCATCATCTGCTGATTTTATCCCTGCTTGAGAAGTGTTAAAAAGGCCCATTGCCCTGCCCAACTACAAATGCTTTTTCTCCACAATCCTATGCAGATCCTTGCTGGGCCTCTTTGTAGTTTCAGCCTCCCCTTAGCTCTAGGATAGTCTCCACCAACAAGCAGGGAAGGCGTCCCTTGCTGGAAACACTCAAGACTAGTCTGAGCAGAGCCCCAGAGACTCTCCCACAGGGGAAATGCTGGCTGGCGCTGGGTGGGGTGAGCTAGCAGGCTCTGTTCCTTGAGCTCTGTGAGCCTCCAGAGTGTAGGGGCTGAGGCAGGCATCAGCCAAGAGCTGTTTTCACAACCTTTCCCAGCATTGATTCCAGAGACCACAAAACCTCTCCATGGAATTAACCTCAGAAAGAACCCTCAGCCCCGTTCTCTGCCTCCGGGGTCTGTACCAGCATGCCCTATGGAGCTGGGAAGAGGAGAAAGCCCTTGTTCCCTGGGCTCTTCCTGGAAAGGAAGGGAATGGGAAAAGAGGCAGAAGGTAACTAGCCTGCTCTCGCCTAAACACACCGGGTGCTCTCCAGCGTAGTTATAAAGCCTAGCCCAAATCCTGATATCAGGGGATCACACTAAAGGATTATAGAGGGTCACCCTGAGGGCACCATGTGGTGTCCTAACAGAGCACCAGGTCTAAAGGGACCTGGGATCAAATTCTGGTTCTGCCTTAGTACCTCTTTGACCTCGACTAAGTTACTTGACCACCCTGAGACTGTGGCTTTCACAAGAACTCGAAGGGGTATGAGGGAAAGAGCAGTTCATTAGGAGGCCGGAATCCTGGGTTCAAATCCTGACCCTGATAGTTACTAGAGCTGTTTGACCTCAGACAAGTCACTTCATCTCTCTTGCCTCAGTTTCCTCATCTATAAATTGAAGGAAGGTGTGGTGCTAGACTATATGGCCTTTGGAGTGTCTCCCAGATCTGTGTGATATTGGATTCCATGAAGCTGATGGCTCAGAGAGATCCAAGATCACACAATTACTAAGTCTGTGAGTCGGGATTCAAACCCAGGACCCTTGCCCTTAAGCCCACTGCTATTTCAATTTTACCTTTTTGCCTGTCAGCAGACAGGATGTCTGGCATCAGTTCAGTTCCACTAACAGCAGGGAACAAGGACCCAGCCCCAGGGATTGAGGGGCAAGGACAGGATTTTCTACTCTTTGATAGGATGGGAAGGAAGAAGGTTGGCCCTTTCCCAGAAGAGCTCAGATATCCAGGAAGGGACTTAGGCCTGGGGGGTGGGGCAGAGGAAAACCAAGTCAGGTGGGGGCGGGGTCACAGAGAACACCATAAGAGTCTGGTTACTGAGGCCCAGCCACAAAACCAGAGCAAAACCAACCACCAAAACTCAGCTACAAAACCAGAACAGGACCGTTATTGAAGCTGCCTTAATCTGGCACCTCCAGCTTGTAAAGCGCTTTCAAGTCTACAATGCACTTTCTATGTGACCGGTGACGGAGGCTCCTGGGAATTGAAGTGATTCAATCAAGGGTCTTGAGGTCTCCTGCTCTAAGCCCAGAAAAGATTCCAGTGGCATTACCACATTGACTGTGTCATCATAGTCATATACACCAGCTGAGCTAAGAGTGACCCGAGGCTCCCAGAATTCCCCTCTAAGGACTGGGCTGGCCTTAGACTCTAGGGTGGGGTTGGCCCTGTAGGTGAGGATTAAGAGGCTAGATGGCTTTAGCCAACACCAAGCAGATAATAATTAAATCACATCCTAAGTTCTTTACAAGTCTTACTTATTCATCCTTTAAACTTCTCTCCAAAGAAACTGTAGAGCATAGAACCATCAGTTGAGATTTGGAAAGGAGCTTAAAGGCGATCTAGTCTTCTTTTTACAGATAGAGAAACTGAGGTTCAGAGATGCCATGCACTCAGAGCCAGAGCCGAAAGGGACCTTAGAGGCCACCTAGTCCAACCCCCGAATTTTATAAGTAGGGAAACTGAGGCCCAGAGAGGTAAAGTTACTTATCTAAGGTCATACAAGTAGGAAGGAGCAAAGTCAGGAGTTGATCTCAGGTCTTCTAGCCCCAACTTAAGCAGGATCACAGTCTTCCCTCTTATATAAACGGAGAAATCTTGGCACAGAAAAGTATATTACTTTGCCCTTGGGCTCTCCAGAAAACCAATGTCTGGGGATCATATGTAAGACATCAGGTTCTGAATGTAGTAATAGTCACCATGATATTATCTTTTCTCTCTACAGTGATGAAATCACAAGTTGTTGTTTTTTTTTAAATTGATAGTTGTCAAAGCCATATAAAGATTCTTTACCCCCATCATAACAAATCTGTAAAGTAGCTATTATTCCTTTTACCTGTTGAGGAGAGAAAACAAGACTTAGTGGATAGAGGGCTTCAAATTCTGGCCTTAATACACTCTGGCTGTATGGCCCTGGGCAAATCACTTAACTCCTCAGTGCTCTTGACAACTTCCTAGGACCAACAGATGCAGAGGGATTGAGGATCTATAGCAGGGGAGGGAGTTTCCACACCAGGAGTTCCCAACATGTATGAAATCACAGAGAATTCCTCCCCCCCCCCCAAAAAAAAACCCCTCCATTTATCAAATGAGGACTCTAAAATGAGGGGGTTGGACTAGCCATCTTCCAATGCTACTTTAAGGCCCTTAGTCTTTGAGCATATATGACCTATCTGGGTCTCAGTTTCCCCAACTGTAAGAATAAGTAGATTGGACTAGATGAAATTGAATGACTAATCTAAGGTCATGTAATAAAACCAGTGACAAAAACAGGTGTAGGAGAGTCGTCGTAGTTGATAATAATTATTATAATTGGCATTTTCCCAAACCCTCAAAACACTTCCCACTCGCCATCTTGATGATGATGATGACGATGATGATAAATAACAATCATAGCCCCTAGCATTTTTTATAGCACCTGCTATGCGCCATTCACTGTGCTCAGTACTTTACAATTATCATCTCATTTGATTCTCACAACCTTTGGAGGTAGGTGCTGCTGTTGAGGGGGAAAAACCCAGGGATTTCAGAATCCCAAAACTAAAGTTCCCAGGACTGGAGTTCCCGGTTGAGGGGGAGTGCCCCTCAAGGACCCAAGTACTGGAGAGGGTCTGGGCTGTCTGGAATGAATTCATGTTCTCAAGCATTTTTTAAGTCTAGGTGGCAAAGCTTTATTATGCCTTACAGTGGCAAGAATTCTTAGGGAACCTGCAACCTTTCAGGGGTGCAGGGGAAGTTTTTATAAAAGGTTTTGGGGGGGAAACATGTCAATTAGGTGTTTTGGGGTGGGATTAGGGAGTGGTGAAGGGGTGGTCAGTTCTTAAAGGAACACACACTTTGTGTATCTACTGCACAGGCGTATTACCCAGAGTTCACTGGGAAATAGCCCAAGGTGGGGTGACCTGGAGGTATGGTTTTGACTGTGAAACATCACTAAGTTAACTATCGGTCAGGGCTGACTAGGTTTTCATCAAATGTCTTGTTAGACAAAATAAATGTAAGAGAGTATACATTTGACTATATCTAGGATACATATCAGTAAGGTCAGTAAGTAGTGAATATTGTCATGATCCAGTGCACAGCCAATTATCAGCACACAGGGGTCAGCACAGCTGCCTACTGAGGAAGGAGCATAGATAAGTGTTTTGCTGGGGCACGCTGCCCTTTAGCTAGAGAGAAACTGCCTGGGACAGAATATGTTTTTAGAACTGGATGTGGTTTTGGAATTGGGGTTCAGGCACAGGCACCCAAGCAGAGGCTGTTAGAATTAGGGTTCAAGCACAAGCAACAAGCACCCCATCACTGCCATGATGCCCATTTTACAGATGAGGAAACTGAGGCAAACAAGTTAAATGACTTGCCCAGAACCATATAGCTGGTAAGTGTCTGATGCTGGATTTGAACTCAGGTCTTGCTGACTCCAGACCCAGCACTCTCTCCACTATGCCCCCTAGCTATCTATCATTTCCATTTTATAGATGATGAAATGGAAGATCAGAAAAAAGCTGAGGCCACTTGTCCAGCAACCCATCCCTGGTGTGGGTCAGCTTGGGACCTAGGTCTTCTGACTACTGGTTGGGTATTCTTGTCACCTGATCTCAGCTGGGGCCCCAGGGAGGGTCATGCTGGGGTGGATATGAGGTGGGAAGGAAAGCTCGTACCCTCTGCTTGAGGACATTTGCTGTGGGTTGTGGAATCAGAGTTCCCCAGAAGGACTGTCTAGAGCATCAGCTCTGTGACGGCAGGGACCATTCCTTTCTTTGTTGTGCTACCACCAGTGTCCAGTGCGTGGCCCCTGACTTGGAAGAGACCATTTAAAAATGCTCATTGACAATTGATCTAGTCCAACCACCTGTTTACAATGAAAGAAACTGAGGCCCAGAGAAATAAAGTGGTTTGCTGAAAGCTCACAGCTATTGAGCAGAGGGGGGATTTGAACCCAAGTGCTCAGAATCCAAATCCAGAGATCATTGTACTGCCCTGTATCAGAGTCAGTGTTGCATTAGGATCAGCATCGTGGAGTCCAGCCAGGCCCCAGTACCCCATGAGTGGGATCTGGAGAAACATTCACCTGCTTCTTCCCACCTACAGACCTGGAGAATAAATTGTAGACAGATGAGGGCAGAGTGTGGCTTAGACGTCGATAGGAATTTATGAGCCTGGAATGAGAAAAACTAGAAGAAAGGTAACCATGAAGCAGGAGCAGATGTTGGGTAACACCTGTTAACAGTCAGTGTCCCCATCAACTGAGGAAACAAAGCCCTCTAAGCATTCCACTGTTGACAAATGTGTCAGCAAACACACATTGGGAGTGAGTGAGGTTTGAATAAGCTGGCCTTGGGAGAGGACTTACAAAGCAGGAAGCAGTCAGAGACCACTGTGGCAGCACAGAATCACTGCTGTCAGAGCTGAGAGTGCCATTGGAACCCAGAGTATCAGAGCTGGGAGGGCCCTTAGAACATAGAATGTCAGAGCTGGGAGGACCCTTAGAACACAGGATGTCAGAGCTGGGAGGGCCCTTAGAACACAGGATGTCAGAGCTGGGAGGGCCCTGAGAATACAGAATGTCAGAGCCCTTAGAACACAGGATGTCAGAGCTGGGAGGGTGCTAGAAGAACTAGGTCAGAACTAGGCAGGATGTTAGAGTTAGGAAGAACCTTGGAGCCCAGAACATCAGAAATAGAAAGGACTTTAGAACACAGGATATAAGAGCATATAAAGAGGTTTTAAAACTCACAGTGTCAGAACTGGAATAAATGTCAGAGAATTGAATATCAGACTTTAAATATAGACTTTTCAGAGCTGTGGGGGAAGGAATGAAGGGAGAGAAGGGAGAACGACCTTAGATCACAGAATGTCAAGTCTGGGAGGGATCTCAGAAATCTGGGTAGGCCAACCTCATTTTAATAAATGAGGAAATTGATGCGCTTGTGAAATGACCAGAGTCCAGGGTCACACAGTTAGTTGGGAAGTAAAGTTAGGATTCCAATATAGATCTTCCACCTCCAACCCCAGAGTCCTTTCTGCCCCAGCCTGCTGTCTCTGTCTTTCCTGCTTCCATCCCTGCCCCCTACCCCGAGAGCTGCCAGTGTCCTTGAAGCTAAAAGGTCACATTTGGTCTGAGGCAACACTGTCACTATCATCAGTGTCAGTCACAGAGACACCACCACTCTGAGTGTGGTTGAATCCCCGCTGCCGGTGAGACACTGTCCCTTGGCTGAGCACATGGACTGGTGTGAGATGTGAGGCCTGCCCTCGGGAAGCTTACTGTGGAGTTGTGGAAGCAGGTAAGAAGTGAGATCTCAATTCTGAGAGTCCTCTTAGAAGGGTGCCCACAGAAAGTCAGCATCCGAAAAGGAACAAGAAGAGACACTCCCTACTTCCCACCATCCCAGGAGGGCTTCATGGAGGAAGCTGGATTTAACCTGGACCCTGAGGGGCTGAACAAGACTTAAGTGATCAGAAAGGTGAGGTATGGAGACTAGCCCAGGCCTGGGTGAGCAGTGGAGAATTGTAGGGTCCGGCCACAATGGCAGGACAGAAGACAGTGGAGGATAGGAGGAAGAGGGCCGGGTGTGGAAATGGAGGCCCCAGCTGGAGCAGAGTGGGTAGAGACTGCACCCCGAATTACCAGCCTCACTTTCCTCATCTGTAAAAAGGCACCTGTATGACAGAGTTGTTGAGAAGATCCATTCAGAAAGCCATTGTAAGCTTCAAGGCTATAGAAGTGAGTATGGTTGCTATTGACCTCTGTGACCCTGAGCCAGTGACTTCCACCTCCAGGGCCCATTTCCTTCTGTTTACAAGGTTGACCTCTCTCTAAGCTTCCTTTCCTACACTAAGTTGCCTGAAGCTATAAAAAGTTAGGAGGGCCTTGAATGCCAAGCTAATGAGTTTGGACTTCATTCTGCAGGCAGCTGACAGCCATTAAAGGCTTTTGAGCAGAGGAGTTCAATATGCAAAGCCATGTTTTAAGAAGATTAACCTACTCATTAGGAACAACTAGGTGGGGCCTTAGGGCTTGGGGTCAGGAAGATTCATCTTCCTGAGTTCAAATCTGGCCTCAGACACTTAGAAGCTGTGTGACCCTGGGTGAGTCACTTAACCCCATTTGCCTCAGTTTTCTCATCTGTAAAATGAGCTGGAGAAGGAAATGACAAGCCAGTCTTGCATCTCTACCAAGAAAACCCCAAATAGGGTCACAAAGAGTCGGGCATGACTGAAGGGACTGAACAGCAACAATATTCTGCTCTTTAATTTATCAGGCCTGTCTATACTTATTTGTTACAAGGAAGGGTGGAGGTAGGTTGAGTCAGTGTGAAGTGATAGTGATGTCATAAGGAAAAGAAAAAAACAAAATAAAACAGATTAATCTGCTGTTTCCCCAGGCACCATCTATTTGGCAGAAGGAGGTCAATACCTGTTGCCATTTTGCCTGTCATGGAGGGAGCTGAGGTGTTCAAGTTACCTCCCTGAGACATCAAAATTCAACAGCCCACCAAAGCATTTTTTAAAATAAGCAAATAAATAAAAAATAACCATGCCCTGGAGATGCCTCCCTCCCTGCATTCCAAACTCCAGCTGGCATTAAAGCTTCAGGGCAACTAGGGACAGTCCTGGAAGTCTGCAGCAGCTGTCCTGGAAAGCCAGGCTGCCTTTGATTCTGGGCCCAGAGATGGGAGGTGATGGGAACGCTGGTGTCTTGGGGAGGCATTTCAGCAACGCGTCGTCAGTGCTGATCCAGCTGTGTAATCTGGCTTTGGAGCAGACCCCTGCCAAGCCAGAGAGGTTTGCTGACAGAGTTGGTGTGTTTGCTGGGTCCCTTACAACAGCCTCACCCTGCTGCTTCTCTCACTAAGAGCAGGCCTCGAGCTACTAGGCCCTGTGGTCTGGCACTGAACGTGGACTCAGTCTCCCATGGGTTACTTGACATTTTTATGAGCTCATCTTCTTGGACTTGAGATTCTTCATCTATAAAATGAGATGATCCCTAAGGGCCCTCCCAGGTTTGACATTCCATGTTCTAAGGACCTTCCCAGCTCTGACATTCTCTGTTCTAAAAGCCCTCCCAGCTCTGACATCCTGTGTTCTAAGGGCCCTCCCAGCTCTGACATCCTGTGTTCTAAGGACCTTCCCAGCTCTGACATTCTGTGTTCTAAGGGCCCTCCCAGCTCTGACATTGCGTTCTAAGGGCCCTGACTTGGAGTCAGGCATACCAGGCACTGTGTGACCCTGAGCAATCACTTTACCTATCTTAGCCTCAGTTTCCTTATTGTAAAATAAAGGAATTGAACTTGATACCTTCTGGTTCTAAATACATAGTCCTGTAGTTCTGTAGCCTCAGTTTCCTCATCTGTAAAATGAGAGGGTTAGAATCGTTGGTCTCTTCTAGCTCCAAATTTATGCTCCCATGTATGACAATAGAAATATATTTCTTTTTGGAAAGAATCGCCCCCATTTTACAGATGGTGATGCCGAGTCCTAGAGTCTGAGGCCTCAGTCTCTCATCTGTAAAATGGGGATAATTAAAGCACTTCCCTTTCAGGGTTGTTGTGAGGATCCAGTGAATTGTCATTTTTATTATATTAGCTCAGCCTGCCCAGGAGCAATTGACGCTTTTCCAGTTGTTTAGATCTGCCTTTATTTGTGTGAAAAGTGTTCTGTGATTGTGTTCATGTAGTTCCCGGGTTTGTCTTGGCTGGTAGACTCTCAAGTATTTTATATTGTCTACAGTTATTTTAAATGGAATTTCTGTTGCTGTCTCTTGCTTCTGGGTTTTGTTGGCAACATATAGAAATGCTGCTGATTTATGTGGGTTTATTTTATCCTGTGACTTTGAAGTTCTTCATTATTTCAAGTAGTTTTTGAGTTGATTCTCTAGAATTCTCTGTGTCTAGCATCTGCAAAAAGTGATAGTTTTGTTTTTGAGGATTAAATGACATATGTAATATTATATAATAGAATAGTGTACATGTACACTATTGTGTTACATAACTAATATTACATAATAAATAATATATGTAAAGTGGCTAGCACACCTCGTAGTGTTAGTAGAAATGTTGGTTAATAATAATCGTAGCAGCACACACTGGCTACTTTAGAGTAAACCTCAAAAAGGATCATTCATTTCTCTGGCCTCCAGCGGCATTGACCAGGCCCTGAGTGGGACTTGTAAGGCCAAGACAGGCTAGTCCTTCAATTGCTCCCTAAAATCATCCTCTTTCTTTAAAACCCAGCTCAAGTGCCCCCTGCTCTGATACCCCTATTGGCTTAAAAGTGACTCCCTCCCTGTGGAGCCTTCCTGTGTGTCTGGTAATTTGTAGCTTTATTTCGCATGCCCTTCTTTTCCTTCTGATTAGATTAGAAGCTCCTTGAAGGCAAGGTCTATCACATGTCATCTTCATATCCCCAGCATCTACCACAAGGCCTGACACACAACAAACATTTAATAAATGTTTAAATTGAATGACCAAGGCATGGAACATTGGCTCTGGAAGGGACCTTGCTTGAACCCTGTGATTTTTACAGGTTACAAAACTCAGACCCAGAGAAGTGAATTTGCCCAGGTTAGCTTGGCAAATTAGTGGAATGGTGGTTGTTGGTGTTGTTTGTCCTTTGTTCTCAAAGAGGACGTCAGGAAGATGATGCCATGATTTGCCAGTGAATTGGATTGAAGCGAGGCAGGGCTGTGCATTGTCACCAGCCTCACTTTCTCCTCCGGAGCCATCTGGGTCCAGTGGACAGACATAGGTCAGGATGACTAGAGATGGCCCCATAGGAGAATGCTGAAAGAAAGGGACAACCAAGGAAGGCCAGGTGGTAAGAGGAAAGAAAGTGAAGCAGGGATGTCCTGAGAAGAGAAGGAACGGGGAGGGAAGAACTGGAAGAGAGTGAAGAATGGGGGCAGGGCATGAAAAAGTGGAGAAGGGAGGAGAAAAGAATGAAGAATACATGGCCTGGCAGTGGGCTACAGTGGCAACGACGTTGATTTTGGAATCTAAGGACCTGGGTTCAAATGTTGCCTCTGTTGCTTATCACCTGTGTAGCCTCACTGGGCCTCATCCTAAAATGGGGGTGCTGGACCATCTGAAGGCTGCCGCTTGCTTTCAATGTGTGAGCCTAAGATTTGAGGAGAGCAGGCCACTCCCAGTGACCTAGACCCAGATTTCACCAGCCCACACACAATCTAGGAGATTCCCACTTATACCTCACTAAAGTCGCTTTATGTTTACTTTGAATGGACCAATCTGTGCACGAGTCCCCCCCCCCCCGGTAAAATGTAAGTTCTTTGAGGGCAGGGGGCATTTTGTTTTTGACTTTGTCTTCCCAGCACAGGGCCTGGGCCATAGGAGATGTTTACTGAGCATTTGTTGAGAACATGTTGATGCCTTTTGAGTTTCTGCTACAAGAAAATATCCCCAGGAACAGATCAGGAGGTGCTGGTCTTACAGGAGCCCCAGGCGCAGCAGCCACACCCCTGACTCAGCCCCTCTTTTGTTCCTCTGCACGCCAGGGCACTGATGCAAGGCCCAGCCTCATGTCAATGGCATCTCCAGCTGCCCTGGCCCCTGGGGCATGAGTCCTGGCCCTGACTTCCCAATCTTGGTTGGTACCATTCCCAAAAGAGGGAATCTGTTGGGCCCAATTGAAAGAGAAAGAGGATCCGTACTCCCTCCCCACCCCCAGAAGCACTATTCAGCCTCCATTTTGTTCTGTTTTTGAGGGAAGGGTAGATATCTTTTCACAGAGAAATCCTACAGCCTGACCTGACCTAGAACTCAGGGCTGGAAAATCACAGCTGGCCTGGTTGGCCAGAGCCACAGGTGAGAACCTTAGTGATGCCTGGGCAGGCCTATCTTCTAGCTCATAGGAGGAGATCCAGAGTAGACCTTAAACCCTCCCACCCATTTTCTGGACGAGGTAACTGAGACCCTGAGGAAAGAAGTAACAATACCCACCTCACAGGCATTTGTGAGGATCAAATGAGGTAACAAGCCAAAACACTTCACAGACCTTAAGGTACTTTATAAATGCTAGCTATTATTAATATTTAGGTTATTCGTATTTAAAAGACATGGCGCTTTTACCCAAGTTAGATCATTTGAGCTTCACTGTAAACCTCTGAGGTCAGTGCTTACAAGTAGGGAAGCTGAGGTAATTTGACTGATCCAGTCATAGAGCTACTCAGTGTCTCAGGCGTATTCATCTAGAGGTCTTCCTGACTCCAAGTCAGACGTTCTCCGCTGTACTACACTCCCCCTGTAGCCAAGCTTGCATTTGAGTCCAATTCTTCTTGACCCCTCTGTCCAGTGGCAGTGCTAGCCACTGGTCCTGTCCTTTAACAGCTAAAATTATAGCCTCCTGACCATGTCAGAGAAAACACATTTCTCCGTCCGGAACCAGACCCTCACCAGGCTAGGGAGTGAAGGGTTTTCTTCCCTAATTGCAGGTTTGTATCTCTCAGCTTTCACCACCTAACCCCCCACTCCCCACCTCCAGCCAAAGGACAGGTCAGTGGAATGTTAGTCCCTCCTCCCTGGGGGTCTGTAATGCTCTCCTGCTTCTGATTTATTTGAGGAATTCTCCTTTCCCTGGAGAGGCCCTGTATGGTTTCAGATGGGCAGGCTCCGTGAATGAGAATGACCTATTCTCTTTCTTATCCAGAGCCCAGGGAATTTGGGATCCTTCCTGGCGGGCCACCTCAAGGAAAAGTCCCAGCTGATCATGAGAATTTCCAGGGGTGCAATGGGCAGAAATCCTATTTGCCTCTAGCTAATTCAACTGGCCTTCCTGCTACTAAAGGGGTAACTGCTAAGAACTATGCCCTCGGAGAATGACCTCACCTGTCCTAGGAAAAGCTCCAAATTCCATCCATGAGACTGGAGCCTGTTCTACCATCCTCACCTATCAGAGCTCGTGATTAATGTCATTAGGCTTCAGGACACCATTCTGGGAGGGGGATTAGAACCCAAGGCAGAGTCTCCATTCTGTTCCCACTCCCATGGAGAGCTTAATTCCAGCCTTACCCTGTTGTCATCAGAGGCTCCAAGGCACAGGTCGTGGTCAGGGTGCTGGGTTTGGAGTCAGAGGCCTTGGACTGGACAGTCGCCCCTGCAGCTTCATTCCTCCATGACCTCAGTCAGATCACTTCCCCCTCTCTCATCTGTTAAATGAGTGGGGTTGGACTAAGTAACAGCTAATGTCCCATCAGCCTCCAAATCTATGACCCTATTTATTCCAGAAAGGTTTACCAAGCACTTATTGAATGTAGAATTATTGGGATCGCTGGCATTTCCATATACATTTCCTCCCTAGGCACCGTGCATGGCAGTTTACATTGGGTTAATATTTATAGTGACATGAGAAGGCACTGACCTCATCTGGACTCAAAAAAGGCCAGATTTTTTTTTTTATTCTGAAGGAAAAGATAATGGAATGTCCAGCCTAGGGCTAGAGAAGGCATAGTCCTAGCTCACCCAGTTCTGCTCCCTTATTTTATGTATGAGGAAATTGAGGTCCTGTAGCTTGCCCAAGGTCATGCCAATGATAGGAACCAGAGACCAGATTTGAACCAGGTTGCCTGACTCCGGAGCCAGTGTTCTTTCCATTAGAATGTGAGTTGGAAAACTACCTGATCCATGAGTTGACAGGGCAGTTGGATGGTAGATAGGTGATGTGGAGAAGGAAGCAGCTAAATCTGCAGATTCACTTCCAGGTGACCCCAAAAGAGCAAGGGCTTTCGCATAGCTTTAGGAAGGCGGTGTTTAAGAACTGGGCTGCTGTCCCTCAGCTGTCTGGAATGTCTTTGATGTGGTTCTGAGTGGAAAGGGGAGGATAGACAAGATTCCTGGCCTCTGATGCCCATGCCAGTTAATAGACCTTCTGTAACAATAATGGTTGGCATATCTATAGCTTGGGTCACCGTCACAACCCAAGGCATCTTAAGAATGTTCTGTACCAAAGGCCAAGGCAGCTAAGTGGTGCCATAGTGCACAGTGCATCAGACCTGGAGTCAGAAAGACTCAACCTTCTGAGTTCAAATGTGGCATCAGATACTGACCCTGGGCATGTCACTTGACCCTGTTTGCCTCAGTTTCTTCATCTGTAATATGAGCTGGAGAAAGAAATAGCAAACCACTCCAGTATCTCTGCCAAGAAAACCCCAAATGGAGTCATTAAGAGTTGGGCACAACTGAACTGACTGAATGACACATGCCAAGAACCTCACATAATAGGTGCTTAATAGGTTGCTGATGTGTTTGTCCTTCGTTTTAGAAGAGGACCATGACACCAGGGAGATGATGACGTGACTTGCCATTGACTTTGATTTCAGTAAAGGAGGGCTGTGCAAGGTCAGCAGCCTCACCTTATCCTCCAGAGCCATCTGGGTCCAGTGGCCTGATATTCATCAGGATGGCTGGAGATGACCCAGGATGCAATGGGAGACCCTGGCCCTTTCAGGCTATCTTCTCAGGATCGTACCTTGAATGACGTAAGGCCCATTAAGTGAATAGGCCTCTTTAAGAAGTGAGTCAAGGTGGGGCAGCTAGGTGGTGCAATGAGTAGCGCCAGCCCTAGGAGTCAGGAGGACCTGAGTTCAAGTCCGGCCTCAGCCACACTTGAAACTAGCTGCCTGACCTTGGGCAAGTCACTTAACCCCAATTGCCCTGCCTTCCCCTCTCCAAAAAAAAAAAAAAAAAAAGAAGAAGTGAGTCAAGGGATGGCCCTTTAAATTAGGGGGAAAAAAAAGAAGAAATCAGACTGGGAGGAGAAGACCCTCAGAGTTGCTAGCCAAAAGAGAAAGTTACCATTGCCATTCACTCTGAGCCAGGAGGGCCCAAAATATAACCATCAAGTGGAGCTTGGGCAGGCACCTATTGTGGTCCAATCTATGAGCTTCAGAGTGAAATGGGTGAGAAGGAAGGAAGGAAGGAAGGAAGAAAGGAAGGAAGGAAGGAAGGAAGGTGGGTGCATGCTTAACAAGTGTTGAATTGGATGGGCTTGGTTGACTTGGAGTTTGAGGGACAACAGAGAAAGCCTTGCCCAGAGGACACTGGTGCTTTTGGAAGGGAGCAGGAATTGAGGGGTCCACAGGATGGACCCTTTCCCTGGAGGAAGGGAGCAACTGAGGCCTGGATACCAACCTGGGGCCTAGCTACTCTTCAAATTGATGTTTGTTGAAGGAAGGAAAGAATGAATGAATGAATGAACGATAGGTTTTATTTAGAACAGAGAAGGACTTGGAGGTCTTTGTGGGAGGGCCATCTAGTCCAACATATACTTAAAATGGAATCCCCACTTGACAAATGGTCCTCCAGCCTCCCCTGGAAGCCCGCCAGTGAGGAGGAACTCACCCTTTCCTGCTGTAGCCCTTGTACTTTACTGTGATTAAAAGATATGGGCATTTATAAAAAGTCATGTTACAAGGGGCTTCTTCATTGACTCCCCCTCCAAATCCTGACTTTGTATTTTATACTCTAGTTCACGGATTCTTCACCTTTTTTTATACCATGGAGATCTTTGCATTTGGGTGAAGCCTCTGGGCCCCTTCTCAGAAGAATGATCCATTGCCTATGTTCATAATTAATGCAAATACCTAATATTGGTTAGAGGTTAATGAAGACTAATAGGTCATTTTTTTCCCACTGAAATTCACAGATGCCTTGAAATCTATCCACATACCCCCTTGGGATTGGTAGATCTTAGTTTAAAGAACCCCTGCCTTAGGTAGAGAGACCCATCAGGTCCACCTATAGTTCTACCTCTGCTTCTGCATTTCCTCCCAGGCAAGGAAGGCTGAAATCTCATTTTAGAGGCAGTAAGTCCTGCTCTAAGAGGTGGCTGTGTGAGAAAGAGCATGGGCCCTGGACTCAGCAGACCTGAATTTTCATTCTGTTACTCTCCGGCCATGAGAAAGGCACTTCCCTTCTATATGTTTCAGTTTCTTTTTTTAAATTAATTAATTTATTTTTAGTTTTTAATATTCAGTTCCACAAGCTTTTGAGTTTTAAATTTTCTCCACCTCCTTCCCCACCCCCCTCCCCAAGATGGCATGCAATCTGGTATATGTATATATACATACACATTCATATTAAACATATTTTCATATTAGTCATGTTTCAAAGAAGAATTAGAACCAATGGAATTAGGACCACAAGAAAGAAGAAACAAAACAAAAATAAGAGAAAGAGCAAACAGTATGCTTCCATCTGCATTCAGACTCTGCAATTCTTTCTCTGGATATGGATAGCATTTTCCATCATGAGTCTTTTGGAATTGTCTTGGATCATTGATTGCATTGCTGAAAAGAGCCAAGTCTGTCAAAGTCGGTCATCGCACAGTGTGGCTGTTACTGTGTACAGTGTTCTCTGGTTCTGCTCGTTTCACTCAACATCAGTTCTTATAAGTCTTTCCAGGTTTTTCTGAAGTCTGTCTGCTATGTATTTCAGTTTCTACATCTGCAAAAGCAAAGGTCTGCACTGAATAATCTCTGAGGCCCCTTCCAGCTCTGACATTCTGGGTTCTAAGGCCCCTCCCAGCTCTGACATTCTGGGTTCTAAGGGTCCTTTCTGCTCTGACGTTCTCTGTTCCAAGGTCTTTCAGCTCTAAGTTCTATGATTTTAGCAAGTGCTTTAGTAGACCTGGGCTCTAATGCTGCTAAGGCCAGATTGTGTGCCCCAGGTCCAAAGTGATGGCTGAGTCACCTCTCCTACAAGAACGTAGAATTGAATCAAAAGAAATGCCCTTGTGGCTGCCCACTCCAGCATTACAATAGGGCAGGACCAGGTCGCTTCTCTCCAACAAAGGGAAGGAATGCAGGTCTGGAAATCTAGCCTGGCAATGGAGGAGGCAGTCTCTTGTCCCCAGAAAGCATGAAAGCCGTGTTCCAGGGCCTGTGGGGCTGAACAGAAAACTCTTAATTTTCATAACATAATAGAGAGAGTGCTGGACCAGGAGTCAAGGATATGGAGAAAATCCAGTATAATATGGTACAGGAGGAAGTCCTGGCTTCAGATCCTGCTTGGATACTTATCAGCTGTTGTGACTTGGAGCAAGTTACTAAACCTCTCTGGGGCTCAGGTTCATCATTTGTAAGATGAAAAGGTGAGTCTTAAATGACCTCTAAGGTCCCTCCTAGCTTATTGTCTATGATTTCATCAGCATGGGACTCTCCCTGTATAAGAACTCCCTCTGCTCACTCAGATTGTGGATGGTAACCTTGTAGATAAATCCTAGGAAGTTGCCTGAGAAGCATGGAGGTAAATGACTTGTCCAGGGTCACACAGGTAGTATGTGTCAGAGGCAGCAGGATTTGAACCCAGGACTCTGGAACTCTAAGCCTGGGACTGTATTTACCCTACTTGGCTCACAAATAGGTTTTTAATCCCATCCTTCCCGCTGACTAGCTTTGTGAGGAGGGAAATTGTCACCCCCTCCCTCACCCTATTGCCTCTAACACTGAATTTCTGCTTCCTCGGTGGCAAAATGAAAGGCATGGATTAGGCTATCTCTGAGGACCCCACCCAACCCCGAGAGTCTGTGTCTGATGAGGGAACCTCTAAGGTCTTTCCATTTCTAAGATTTTGGAAGTCTTTCTTTGCTCTGGGATGATGGGGCGCTGTGACTTAGAAGGGAACACAAGGGGGAAAGTGTTCCTGAACAAATTCCAGGGTTCTTTGCCTCCTCAAGGGAGGACTGAGATTGCATAGCAGCCTGGTGGGGAGTATTTTTAAGAGGGGAATTGGAGAAAGAGGCACCTTGGTGGCACAGTGGATAGAGCGTCAGCCTGGAGTCAGGAAGATCTGAGTTCAAAATGCAGCCTCAGGCACTTACTTAGCTGTGTGACCCTGGGCAAGTCATTTGAGCCTGTTTGCCTCAGTTTCCTCATCTGTAGAATGAGCTGGAGAAGGAAATGGCATCTTTGCCAAGAAAACCACAAATGGGATCATGACGAGTCAGACACAACTGGATAACAAAGGAGAACGAGAAAACTGTACAGGCCATGTAATGCTTTGCTGAATCCGAATCCAGAGGTGGAAGAGCCCTCTGGAGGCCTCTAGTTCAACCTCCTTATTTTACAGATGAGGCCCCAGGGAGGTTACCTCCCCAGGTCAGCCCTAAGTAAGCATCCTATTTGAACCTGGATCCTCTTCGTCGAAAGGCAGAGATTGTTCCCTGTACCATGAGGACTTCCAAGTCATGGCCTGTTACAGAATTACTCTAATGTCTTAAGGTTTCGAGCTTCATAAAGTGCTTTTTCCTCACAACAATTCTGTGAGGTAGGTCATGCAAACATTAGCATTCCCAGTTTACGGATGAGCACCCTGAGGTCCAAAGGCATGAAGTGAGTAGCCCAAGGCCACACAGACTCAAACCCGAGTCTGTTCATTTTCCTATACCACAACTAGGCTCCTACCTCTGCTTGCTAGCTGTATGCCCTTGGGTAAATCCCTTTTCCTCTAGGAAATTTGGCTTCCCTACCTATAAAATAAGGAATTTGGAATTAGTTCAGCAGCTAAGTGGTGTAGTATATAGATTGCTAGGCCCAGAGTCAGAAAGGTCTGAGTTCGAATGTAGCCTCAGATAATTACTCACTGTGTGACCCTGGGCAAGTCACTTAACCTGTCTGCTCAGTAAAATGGAGATAATGATAGAGCCCACCTCCCAAGGGTCGTGGTGAGCATCAAATGAAATGATATTTGTGAAAAGTGCTTAGGACGGTACTTGGCACATAGTAGGTACTATAAAAATGTTAGTTATCGTTTCAAGTCCCTTCCAGCTCTGAAGACTGTGGCCCTATGTGCTGATACCTATTAGGAGGACATACTTCCTAATTAAGAAAGGTATGGGGGTCAAAAACAGCATGTAACCCCATGCTTGCTGATCAGAGAACTGGCAAGGGACTCCAACCCCCCAGGAAGGCCATTGCCAGAGAGCCGCTCTGACAAGAATTCAGCGTCGGAAGCCCCTGCCACCTAGTTCTCCATCTGGAATGCAAAAGGCCGGAAAATTGCTTTTACCCGTTGACGGGAGCTGATGTCAGCAGGGAAAGCAGCATTTGTAGACTTTGGATCCCAGCATGAGAATAAACTTCGAGGACGAGAGCCTCCAGGCCCCTTCAGTTTGTCCAGGCGTAGGACACTTGCTCGCCTGGCCTTTGGTTGCCCTGGTTTACTACTTGGGGTTTCAGGTAGATGGACATTGGATGGGGGCTGAGCCAAGATGGTATGGGAGGCAGCAGTGACAAGCAAGGTCATTAATTGAGGAATTACATGGAACTCATAGTCTTTGTTAGTCCTTTGTTAGTGGCTGGAACCACTAAATTAGAAGAGATATTGAGTACCTGGTGCTTAAAAGCAGGGTGAGTCCAGGAGAGCTAAAATGGTGCGTCTAGAGTGTTTGTATTACTAGGCTTCACTGATTTTAACAGCCTCGCTTTTGCATAACATTCCTTCACTAATACACACTCCATGCCGGCCAAGGGTGGGTAACAGATGTTAATTCTCGTTTGGAGATAGGGAACTCATGTACAGTGATATTACTTCTTCTTTATGAATATTTTAATATTAAAACAGCAAATCCCATAAAATGCTGAGATGACACTTTCCTTAAGTTATTTAATTCCAGGGAATTGCGGAGAAGGCTTTTGCTTTGTGCTGAGCCTAAGGCTGCTAGTTTGAGACACCAGTCCCTCCTTTGGACCTGAAATACATCTCTTACATAGCCCCATCCTTTTTCCACTTCCCTTCTTCCGTTTCCTCCCCACCCCCCAAAAAAATCTTGCCCCAAGGAATGATAGTTGCAGTGCCATCAGGATAAGCAAATAAATAAATATAGGAGTCATGTTCCCTTTCCCAAGAGGAGTCTGGACTCGGTGTCCTGTGTTTGTCAACTTAAAATGGGGTAGCTAAGTGACACCATAGTGCACAGAGCACCAGCCCTGAGTTCAAATTGAGCTTCAGACACTGTATGACCCTGGGCAAATCACTTAACCTTGTTAGGAAGGAAGGAAGAAAGGAAGAAAACTTGAAGAAACTAGAGTCTGACTCATAAGATGGCTCTTGGATACCTAGATCCTAGGGTTGCTGTCCTTAATGCCTTCTCCCACTCTACCCTTTTAAAAATCATACCGCTAATAAATGTGGATGAGAGGGAGGGAGGATACGGTTTGTGACTTCAGAATGTGGAATCAGCAAGACCTGAGTTCAAAGCATACCCCAAATGCTTTTTAGCTGTGTGAACCTGGGCAAGTCTCTTAGTCTGTATCAACCTCAGTTTTCCTAATCTGTAAAATGGAGAGGTTGACCTAGATAGCCTCAAGTTCTCTTCTGGGTCCAGCTCTGGGATCCCCTGATTTGATGGACTCATGAAGCCTCTGGGCAGAGAAGTGATTAGTCCAGAATGAGGCAAAGAGTTCCAGACAGAGCATTCTGGTGGAGTGTTGGGCTCTTTCCCTCCATGTGGGACTTTGGGCAAATCACTCAGCCTCTCCGTGCCTCAGTTTCTTCAACTGTACGATGCAGTGGTTGGGCCAGCTGGTCTCCAAGGCTTCTTTCCCCTCTGCTTCTATGTGGGCCTATAATGATATGGAATGTGCCCTGCGCAATATCTCTTAGAACAAAAAAGTATAGTCAAGCAAATAAAACTAAAAAATCATATGAGGGCTAGAAGGAACCTTCAAGACCACTGAGTCTAACACGTTCACAGAGAGAGGTTAAGTCACTTGTTCAGAGTCACAATTAATGTGTCTGAGGAGGAATTTGAACCCAGTTCTTGATGATTTCAAGCGCAATGGCCCATATAATATCCCAGGCAGGCTGCTACGTCTAAAACGACGCCTGATTCCAAACCTTTGGTCCGCCATCTCTTTACAGAAAGACAAGAGGCATGCTCCCATCACATCCTCTGAAGCCCTGCTGGGCCCTGCCCTTTGTCTCCTTGTTGGCAGAGTCTTGGAAAAGTACTGGATGTTATTAGATGTGGCTTCAGATTCTCACCCTTCCACTTGGGTGACGCAAAGCAAGTCCCTTCCCTTTCTGTTCATGCCATCGAAAGATGAGAAGGTTGGACTAAATGATCTCTATTTTTCCTGGTGGCAATAAATCCCGTGAGCGTTTTCTGGGGTCATGGGCACCTTCTACTCTTGCGTACTTTCTAGTCAACCCTGAGCTAAATCTGCATTTAGCTCAAGGCCCACTTTCGGGGGGGGGGGGGTAGGGAGTGGTAGTTTTCCCTCAAGACTCCAGCCCTCATGAATTTCTCCTTTCTTTTTCCTTCCTGTGAGATGAAGAAGTTAGACCCAGTGGGATCTAAGAGCACTTCCAGTTCTGACATTTTCTAAGCCCTGACATTTTATGTTATAAATTCCCTCTCAGCTTTGACATTCTGTGTTCTAAGGCCCCTCCCAGCTCTGACATTCTGTGTTCTAAGGGCCCTCCCAGCTCTGACATTCTGTGTTCTAAGGGCCCTCCCAGCTCTGACATTCAATGTTCTGAAGACCCTCCCAGTTCTGACATTTTCTTTGTCAGGTCTGCTTTGGTGTGAGGTCCGTCCCCAGCCCTGTAAAGTTTTTCCATCTCCCCATGGTGGCTGCCTTTGGTTGTTATCCCTGGACCAGCTCCCACATCTTCGAGCCAGGGCCCTTGGTGCCTTAGGGTTGGGTCCCGTATTTCCCCCTTCCCAACACTGCCTTCCTGAGCTGAACAGGGACCTGCTTGTGGGATGAATTGCTACCGGCCGCCCAGTGCTGCCCTGGAGGACCTTCTAGAGGGAATTGTAATTAAATACCGGGCGGCTGCACTTAGGATAATGACACACTGTACTCTGAATTGCATTCCTCGGCTCTGGATTACCTGATGCCAGAAAATCCAATAACCCGGGGTTAAATTGAATCAGGGGGTGGCGTTGATTGAATTTGTAAAAATCTGGCTAGCATTCCGCGTGGGTCGGATTATTCTTCTGCTTATTATTGTTTGTTTGGACGTCCCAAGCGTCCCTCCGTATTCTAGCCCTCCATTGGCTAGGGTTTGTATGCAGTATGGTGCAGGGGAAAGAGTCTGGACGGAAGCAGTCAGGAAGATCTGTGTTCACGTCCTGCCTCTGACACTTAGTAGCAGTGTGACCCTGGGCAAGTCACTCTCCGGACTCAGTTCCCTCAGTGACAACGTAATACCAATGTACTGCAGGATGAGTGAGATAGTGTGTATGTAAGGCACTTCCTGGGCTTTAATATATACATTAATGAGGAGAAATGAAGTGATGTCTCTGCGGGACCTTGCGCACCTATATAGTCAGCCATTATGATTATGGTTGCTTCTCTGAATCTCAGAGCACTGTGCTTGGAAGGTCAAGAAGCCTACGGCAATGCCACTGATTGGACCAGCACCTGGCTCTTGGCCTGACAATCGAGGCCTCCTCAGACACCTTTGCTTTCAGCCTTGCACCTGGCTGGAATTAATCCGCCCCCTACAGCATCCTCAGTGGGAAGCTCTGGAAGGCTTCTGAGGAGGGGGAATGCACCACCCTCCTGAGGCAGACCTCAGTCTCAGGGACAGTTCTGAGGCAGGGAATTCATAGTCGTTTTTTGAGTTCACAAGGATAAGAACTGGAGTGAGGTGAGGTTAGAAGGAATGGACCTGGACCTATAGTCAGAAAACGTGAATACAAATACTCAGCTTTGCCACTTAACAGTCCATGGGCATTACTTTGACCTGTATGGGCCTCAGTTTCCTCTCTTGTAAAATGGGTTAGTGTTTTCAGGGTTGGGATGAGGAAAGCCCTTTATGATATAATATGGTATAATATAAAGAACCGTGTAAAGTGAAACTTTTTTCTAGAGCAGTTGGAATTAATCAAAAGCATTTATTAAATCCCAGGCACTGAAGGATACAGGAGAGACAGTGTTTGCCCTCAAGAAGCTTCCATTCTGTGAACAGTCCAAAGGCTCAATGCTCAGACAGTTTCTGTGATCCTTCTGTTTGTTTTAGGCAGCTAGATGGCACAGTGCATAAAGCTCGGGGCCTGGAGTCAGGAAGACTTCTCATCTTCCTGAGTTCAACTCCAGCCTCAGACACTTATCAGCTGTGTGACCCTGGGCAAGTCATTTCACCCTGTGTGCCTCAGTTTCCTCATCTGTAAAATGAGCTAGAGAAGGAAATGGCAAACCACTGCAGTATCTCTGCCAAGAAAACCCTAGATGGGGTCATGAAGGGTCAGTCAGGACTGAAAATGACTGAACAACAACATGGTAGAGTGGATAAAGAGCCAGCTTGGAAGCCAGGAAGCCATAGCTCCAGTCCTTTCTCTGACACCTACTGGCTGCATGGCCCTGGGCCATACTTAGTTTCTCTTTGCATGAGGCAACTCTCTAAAAATTCTTTTAAGTTGTAGAGAATGTGCCAACCTGCATTGTTTGAGGGAGTTTCCTGACTCAGTGATATCACAGGTCCAGGCTCCGTCTGCCCATCCTTCAGAATACACGTCACTTATTCCTTGCCATGGACAAGAAGGGACGACATTCCAAGGGGTCCGTGGCACACACAAGAAAGGTAGAGAGCCCCTGTTCTAGATGTTTTGTAGGCTTCTGCTCATTTCCTTCCTTTATTCCCAAATCCTGAGAGCTCTCTCTCTCACTCACTATCTCCCCTCCTTCCTCCCTTTCTCCTCTCTCTCTGTATCTCTCCTCTCTATCTCTGTCTCTGTGTGTCTCTCTCTGTGTCTGTCTCTGTCTCCTTTCTCTCTCTCTCTCCCCACCCCCGTTCCTCTTTCTTTCTTTGTCTCTGTCTCTCTATCTCTCTCTCTCTCTCCCCCCACCCCCACCCTGGTCTCTCTGCTTCTCACTTCTCTTTGGGGCTTCCCCACCTTAGATGCTTTCTCTGACCTCTCCATTCTCCTTTGTTCGTCTTCTCCCTGTGTTCCCAGTGGCTCAGAGGATGGGTGTTGACTGCAGGGGAGGGCTGCCTCTGCTCCTTTCCCCTCTCCTCTGCGTGCTGAAGTAGGGGGAACATCAGAGATCCTTTGGACTCAAATGATGCCCAGCACCCCCTGCCCCAGGGCAAGGGTGAATCCTGCAGGGTCAGATATTTGAGATGAGAGTCATAGAATGTTACGTAGGAACAGTTAGAGAAAGGTCATGGGAAAGCCTGAGAAGACATGTGTTAAACACGTGCATACACACACACACATACACACACACACACACACACACACACACACACTCCTTCCTATGTGTATGCAGGCTCCTCTGCACACTGTATACACTAACTGCACTTATTAAGCACCTGCTGAATTCATGTAGTGCTTTGTCATTGCAGGGGGGGATGGGAGTGTAATACAGAAGATCACATGTTTGGTGCATCAGAGAAATGAAGGAATGGTGTGGTTACGGCCCACGGAGGAAAGTCCTTAGCAGTCTGGGAATGACGCATGCATTTACACTGGCAGTAGAGACAGGCTGCACCTGGCTTCAGATCTGGGCTCCGATGCTTCCTATTTGTGTGACCTTAGGATGATAGACTTCGAGGCAGGAGAGACCTACCTCTAAGGCCATCTGGTCCAACCCCCTTAATATACAGATGAACAAATGATAACAGGGAAGTAGAGTGTGACTTATGCAAGGTCATATCGGCAATAAATGGTAGAGCCATGATTGGAACCCAAGTCACTTACCTTCTCTGAGACTCAGTTTCCCCATCTGTCACATTCAGTCAATCACCAGACATTTAATAAGCACCATGTGTCATTCACTGCGCTAAGCTGAGGATTAAAACAAAGGCAAAAAACCGGGATGGGAAAACACCATGCAAATGACTAAATGCAGACAAGATATAGAGAAAGCTAATTAACAGAGGGACGGGAAAAGGCTGCTTGTAGCAGGTGGGATTTTAGCTGGGACTTGGAGAAAGCCAAGGAGAGCAGGAGATAGAGAGGAAAAGAGAGAGGATTCCAGGCATGAGAACAGACAGTGGGATGACATTAGCTAGTGGGTGACCACATGAGGGGGAGATGCCATGGGTATATTCATAGGCAGCAGGAAAGCAGCCAGGAGACAGAGAGAGATTGAAGATTAGTGGGAAAGGGACAACAGAGGAGGCAAATCCCCTGGAGAAGATGGGATGGAATGGGATCACTTGTGCCTTAGGTGAGTTAGCTCTAGCAATGAGAAGGACCGCCTCTTCACATGAGGCAGGGGTAAAGGAGAAACTAGTGGCAGAAAGCATCAGAGAGATAAGACATAAGGAAGGGAAAAGAGAGAGCTCTTGAGGAATGACCTCAGTTTTTTTAGTGAAAATGAGGCAAGTTCTCAGCTGAGAGGATAGGGGGAGGGGATGCTTGGGAGGTTTGAGAAGGATGAAAAGGTTTAGAAAAGAGGCTGTGGTGAGTAGGAGAGTGAATTGATTAGGGAGTAATCAGTGTGAAACCAATGCCTTGCCAAGGCGAGAGCCCAGTTGAGATACTAATATAAACACAGATACATGCATAAGCATGCTAGTTCACATTATGTAAACTACCTTTGCTCAAGCATGACACCTTAGCCCCATGGTGCCTTTCTCCATGACCCGCCCAACCTGCAGGGACAGGCAGCCACTCTTACAAAATGGATGATGCTTGCTGGAACAAACTACTCCATGGGAGGGGTTATGCAACTTCCCATGGGTCTCTCCCTCCGCCCCCCCCAACACACACATACATACACAGCTCCAGGCCGCAGAAGCAATAGGTGGGACTCCAGGATGAAGGCTTGCCTCAGTTTGCCTAGATCAGAAGTGTGCCTGCAAAGCCAGTGGAGGAGAGGCAGGAGATCTTCCACCATTTCTCACCCCGGGAGAATCAGAGTCCCAGAATCTCTGGGTGGAAGCAGCTCTCAGGAGCTGCTCTAGTCCAGGGCAGGAATCTCTTCTACCTGAGAAGGGCTCATCTAGCCTCTTCTTAGGGACTTTCACTAAGAGGGAACACCCTTCTTCCCAAGGCTAGCTCCCATTCCACTTTGGCATAGCTCTGTTTGGGGGGAAGTTGGTTCTCATAGCAATCTTACATCAGCATCTTTATATCTCCCACCTGTTGATCCCTGTTCTGCTCTCTGGGGCCAAGCAGAACAAAGCTAATCCTTCCTCCACCAGCTGATTCCTCTTCAAATATCTAAACACAGCTCTGTCACCACAGCCCCTCCACAACATCTTAGGAAGAGTGACTTTACTGTCCAAATCTGTTTCTTCCTATGTAAAATGAGAGGAGAAGGAAGACTGGACCATATGACCTCCACAGACCCTTCTTGCTCAAAATATATGAGCCTGAAGTTTTAGAGGAAACATGGATGGATGGATGGATGGATGGGTGGATGGGTGGATGGGTGGGTGGATGGGTGGATGGATGGATGAAAACATTTATCAAATGCTTTCTGTCCATTTAGCATGATGTTAAGTGCCATGGATACAGCGACAACTATGACAGCCCCTTTTATCAAGGAACTCACACTAATTGGAAGAGACAAGACATATAAGAGCATGCCCTGAGTCTTCTCTCCTCTGGGCTAAACATTTCCACTTCCTTCAACCCGTCCTCATCATTGTGGGCCTCCTTCAGTCCTTCCATCATCCTAAACAATATCCTTTCTCTGGGAACTCCCCAGTTTATCGGTGTCTGAGCTGCCTCCCCCCTCCCCCCACTAGACTGGGAGCTTCTTGAGAGCAGGGACAGTTTTTTATCTTTCCTTGTAATCCCTGTGCTTAGCACAATACTTGGTGCATAGTAGGTGCTCAGTGTTTGTTGACTGAATGGCTATACTCAGATGAGGGATGAGAGCACTAGATTTTGTCATTTCACTCACTCTGAACAGTCCACTTCCATCAACTACGTTCATACTGCAGAGGGGCTGAGAGGAGCAGATGAGTTGGAAGGCAGTCACTCTTTCTTTTTTTTTTTTTTTTTTTGGAGAGGGGAAGGCGGGGCAGTTGGGGTTAAGTGACTTGCCCAAGGTCACACAGCTAGTAAGTGTGTCAAGTGTCTGAAGCTGGATTTGAACTCAGGTCCTCCTGACTCCAGGGCCAGTGCTCTGTTCACCATGCCACCTAGCTGCCCCCGCAGTCACTCTTTCTCTGCTGCTTCTGGCCATTGGGCCTGATTGTGGACAAAAGTAAGCAGTGGAGACTAGGTAATGGGGAAGATTATAGCAGCTGGCAGCGCTGTGGATAGAGACCTGGGCCTTGAGTCATAAAGATCTAAGTTCAAATCCAGCCTCCAGACACTTATTGAGTGACCCCGGGCAAATCACTTAACTTCTGTTTGCCTCAGTTTCCTCAACTGTAAAGTGGGGATAATCCTAGCAACTACTTCCTGAAGGTGGTATGAGGATCACATAATATTTGTAAAAAGCACTTAGCACAGTGCCTGGCACAGAGTAGGCACTATGTAAGTGTTTGTCCTCTACATACAGGAGGGCAGGCACCTGCCAGGGTATAAACACCAGGTCAATAAGTCTAAGCTGGAGCATGATCAGAGCACGGGCAGAAAGACCAGGAACAGGTAGATCAGAAGAAGAGACAGGTTTTTTGTCTGTAGAACAGGAACATACTTCTTCTGTCTCTCAGGGCTTTAGTGGAGAAGGTCATAAGAGTCATTCTTCCTCTTTCCATTCAGTAAACCTTTGTTAAGCATCTGCCGTGGGCAGGGCTGTGTTAAGGAAGGACCAGGGGACCCTAAAGACCAACCAACGGATGTAAGGGATAGGGCAGAGTCAGAGGTGGGTAGGACCATCTAATCAACCCCCACCCCCCATTTTATAGATGAGAAAACTGAGGCCCAGAGAAGTTAAGTGACCCAGGTAGTAAACATCAGAAGTGGGATTTGATCCCAGGTCTTCCGACTGGAGCCAGTGCCCCTTTTGTGCCTCATAGCATTTTTATGACTCCCAAGTTCTCAACCTTCAGTTCTTTGGAGAAGGATGGCCATTAGTGGTCAGGAGGGAGGGCCTCTCCTGGGAAGCCTAGGGAGTTTATCACCGGGATTTAAGTGCTGAGCCCACAGCTATGGCTTGTCCATACCAGCCTCTATGTTGTAAGGGCTTGGGGAGAAAGTTGAGTGAGGTAGAAATCACTCTGGCCACAGAGTCAGGAGGAATGTGGTTTTAGGATCCTGGTTCTGTCACTTACATATTCTGAATATATCTAGATGTGTACATACTGTCTGCCCTGTCAGCACAGTCCCCAGCATACAGTTGGAGCTTAATAAATTGGGGGGGGGGTATGATTGATATCCATGTGACTGTGGGCAAATCATGGAAGCTCTCCAAGCCTCTGTTTCATCATCTGTAAGATGGGGATTCATACTTTCAGCAAACCTCCATTATTAAACACCTGCTGTATATAGTAGTACAAGAGGGTAGCTGTGTTGTAGTAGAAAGAGGACTGATTCTAGAATCAGAAGGCTTTGGCTGGAATCCTCTGTTTCTTCATCTGTAAGATGGGGATTCATTCTTCCAACAAACCTTCATTATTAAACAACTGTTGTATACAAGAGGATAGCTGTGCTACAGTAGAAAGAAGACTGATTTCAGAGTCAGAAGGCTTCCAGCTCCACCACTTGCTAGCTGTGGGACCTTGGGTCAATCTTTTCACCTCTCTTTTTCATCTGTAAAATGGGGTCACTATAACCACATTCCTTCCATTACCAGGTGATTGTAAGGAAAGTGCTTTCAAAGCCCTAAAGCCCTATAGAAAGGAAACTGTTTACTTTATTATTCCTGCTCCCTTGGCTTGGAGCCTCATTCCAGGCTCTCCAAAGTGGCATTTGCCCTAGGATATGGCTCAAGAGACCTGCCAGCAGCTGTAGATAAAAAAATCACCTATTTTGTTGTTTTTTTTCCTCTGGGGCCTTTCAGATTCCTCTTGGTTTGGGGAGAGGAAAGTCCTGATGTGGAGGGAGATGAGGGTGGAGGAGAGGAGCAGGTTGGTTTGTGTTCATCTTTTACTTCTTGGGGACCCAGGATGGCAACTGTTTCCAAACCCAGGGCTCCTTGTTGCTGTAGCAACCTCCCAGGCCTGCCGTAGCTCCTTCTCCCTCTGCCAGCCCTGGAAACCCTCCTCCTCTCAGAGCCAAAGGGCCCCACGCACGTGGCCAGCCTCACTTCAACAGACAGTGTTTCTTCACAGCTGCCTCTGGGGAGGAATATGAGAACTCTTTAAAATGTTAGTTCGTGATTTAGGGCAGGAAATGGTTTCTTCCCTCTGCTCTCTTCCCTTGTTGTTTGGACTGATAAAGCCGAAATCCTGATCAACCCCAGCCAAGGGCTCTTTCTTCTTCTCTGTCCACGTAACCAGGGCGGACCATCACTCACAGACCATTCCAATGGGACTGTAGGATTTGGGTCTGCAAGGGCCTTTCAGTAGGACACAGAATGTCAGCTCTTGAAGAACCCTTAGAATATAGATTCTGATAGCTAGAAGGGCCTCAGAACATACGTCAAAAGCTGGAAGGGTCCTTAAAAAACAGAATGTCAGGGGCAGCTAGGTGGCGCAGTGGATAGAGCACCAACCCTGGAGTCAGAACCTGAGTTCAAACCTGACCTCAGACACTTGATAATTACTGGCTGTGTGACCCTGGGCAAGTCACTCAACCCTGATTGACTTACTGCCCCCCCCCAAAAAAAAAAGAAAGAAAGAAAAGAAAACAGAATGTCAGCATTAGAAAGGACTTTAGAATGTTATGGATAATGCTAAAAGGTGCTAAGCATAAAATATAAACTACTACTACTGCTACTACCACTGGCTAGCTAGCATTTTAGAGTGGAGCTGAAAGTGACCTCAGAGAACTTGTGTGATCCTCTCATTTTGTTGTTCATTTGTTTTGGTCGTGTCCAACTCTTCATGACCCCATTTGGGGTTTTCTTTGAAGAGATGCTAGCGTGGTTTGCCATTTCCTTCTCCAGCTCATTTTACAGATGAGAAACTGAGACAAGCAGAGTGAAGTGACTTGCCCAGCTACTAAGTGTCTGAGACCAGATTTGAATTTAGAACTTTCTGACTCCAGACCTGGTACTCTATGCACCAGCTGCCCCAAATCCCCTCATTTTACCAACAAGGAGACTGACTCAGTGATAGGGAAGTGGCTTTCCCAAGGTCACACAGGTTGTTAGTGGCAGGGCTGAGTTTTCAACCCAGGTCCTCCACCTCTACATCCCTTTTCCCAATAAACCACTTGGCTTCAGGTTATTTTTGGGGGAAGGAGATGGGGGACAGGACCACAGCAATTCCACAAGAACATCCCTAAGCCTGAGATACTTAAAGGAGCTGCTGCTGGCCATTTGTCATCCTGGCTGTTGGGCTCCGACGCTTAATCGCATCTAGTTTGGGGTTCTCTGGGCACAGTGTAGTTTATAGAGGCAGCTGGTGGATTGGTCTTTGAGGTCTCATCACGAGACACTAAACATCCCTTTCCATAGCAGTAATAGTAATGATAGTGATGATGATGACAGTAAAGATGATGAGAACCGATACTAACAAAGATCTCTCCATTTTGCAGAGCACTCTGCCTAGAGCACCCTCACAGCAACCCCGGGAGCTTAGAACAGATATGTTCCCCCTCATTTTGCAGAGGAGGACACTGAGTTTAAGTGACTTGCCCAGGGTTGAATAGCTAGGAAGCATCAAAAGGGATATTTGACCCCAGTTTTCTCTAGCTCCAAATGCTGCCCTATCTCCACTACACCATGCTCCCTCATCCAACACTAGGTCTGTGTGACCAGTATGTTTCTAATTTGGTACACAGGAAAGAGCACTTGAATTGGGTATAGGACCGTGTGCAAGTCACTTTTCTGGGGCTCAATATCTCCCTTGGCAAAGTGGGGATAATCCAACCTACACTGCCCTTTAGGTGGGTTCATTGTGTGGCAGACGCTTGGTAAAGTGCTTTTTGTAAAAATAGAAATTCAAGCTGTTATTATTTTTCTGAGCAGTGCTCAGCCCATCAAAATTCTAGCCCAAGGAAGGAGTTTGAAAGAGTCACTGGGAATTTATCGTCATGGACTGCAGCCTGTGTGTAATTGCATTCTCTATTCTCTCGGTACCCAATTGCCAGTGCTCCAAGACCCCAACTTAAAACACCTTGCTGATGGATGGCCGTGATACTCTTTCACTCTGATTAATTTCTCCCAGTAGGACCTGGTCTTTGATTGAAGAAAACATGCCCTGTAACTGCTCGATGAAATAAATGCCCAAGTTTCACTCTTTGCCAAAGTATAATTCACCATGTTCCCTCTCTCAAACACCCCAAGGCCTATTCTAGAGGCCAGCCCTTCTAGCAACCACTTGTGTCTGATGTCCCGACATGAGCCTTGGCAGGTAGGAGGCTGCTTATCCTCTCTGGTGCTTCCCTGTAGGATGCAGCTAGGAATAGAGGTAAAAGCCCAGATGCTTCAAATAACAAACAACAAAAAGAAGAAGAAATGATAATACTAGCAAAAAGTGTAAGAGGCAAGTAAAGTGTAATGACTAAAGATCTGGTCAGAAAGATCTGAATTCAAGCCCTGCCTATGACACATACTGGCCGTGCCACTACTTATCCTCCCAGTAACCGAGGCCAGTGGTGTCCAACTCAAACAGAAATGGATCCCTGCAGGCACATATTGACTTAGAAAACCACAAGTTACCATTATCTGTGTTGTGTTGTATTTTTATGTATTTCATTGAGCATTCCCCATTCCATTTTTAACAGACTTCTGCCTCATGCCTCTTAAGACTATAAATTGCAGAGAGGATGGTGACCTATGTTGGTAGAGGGAGTTCCCTATAATAATGAAATTATAACTAAAATCCTCATGCCCTAAGTGTATCCCATAACTACTTACGGAGATTCATTAGTTCAGTCAGTCAACAAGCAGGCACTGTGCTAAACTCTTGGGAATACAAAGGAAAAAAGCATAAACAACCCTTGCTTTCAAGGGGCAGACTAATGAGGGAGATAACAGGTAAGTAACTAGGGAAATATAAGATATACCAAGGAGATGGGAAGTAATCTCAGAGGGGAAAACATTAACAGGTGATGGGACCAGGAACGGTGCCAGCTTGCCTTGGTAGAGGGAATTTAGTGTTCTAGTTGGTCTCTGTCTGTCTTTCTCCCCTCCCTTCCCCTCTCCTCTATTCTCCTCTTCCATTCTCTGTTTCTGTCTCTCTGTCCTCCTCCCTCCTCTTCCTCTTTCCTTCTCCTCTTTCCTTCTCCTCTCCTCTTCTCTTCTCTTCTCTTCTCTCCTCTCCTCTCCTCTTCTCTTCTCTTCTCTTCTCTTTCTCTCTGTCTCCCCTCTCCATCCCTCTCCATCTCTCTGTCTCTGTTTCTCTGTGTCTGTATGTCTATAGATACATACATACTTATACATACATACACATGTTGTCTCTCCTGATAGGACTATGAGCTTCTTGAAACTAGGGACTCACAAGAATGAGGGGTAGAATTTGAACTCAGGTATTCCTGGTTAGAAGACCGGCTCTCTATCCCCTGCTCAGCTGCTTCACAGTTAAGTCAATAACAAAGTGATTTCAAGAAGGAAAGAACACTTAATTACTAGGGAGATCAGGAAAGGTCTTGTGTAGCAGGTGCCCCCACTGCAGTATTCTCAGAGGTAGAAGTGAGAGAGTACATTCCAGTGTGAGGACCAGCCTCTGTAAAACCGTGGGTTTTTTCCCTAACCTGAAGAATGAGAGAATTGAACCAGATGCTCTCCAGCATCTGGAGCTGTAGCTCTTAACCCTTGGATCCTCAGGTTCTGGGTCTCCTAGCAGCTATGCAGCTACACAGGCCTGAGAACAAAGCCAGCAGGGAGATGTGGAGGTTCAGAGAGGGCTCTAGGCAGGAGGTTATGTTTTTCCGTTTGGGTTTTTCTCCCCCATCTTGAAAATTGGGGGGGATAGGATTTCTTGGCTCAACTCTGGCCCCAATAAGACTCCCCAAAGCCCAGGTTGCTGCTTGGTCTCAGCTGTTCTTTAGCCAAATCTGGCCTGTCTGTGACAGCAAACAGAATCCTTGAAAGCCCAGCAGCAGCAGCACAGGCCTGAGAAGGAGGGTGGGGCAGGGTGGGGCTTATCCCTGCTGCCAGATACCCCTTTTCTCTCTTCTATTTCCACTGAATAACCATCTCACATTTGGGAGGGGGATCCTGGAGGTCCTCCAGGTCATCACTTCTCGGAACTAGAATCCCCATCATACCAGTCTCTGACAAGTTGTCATCATCCAGCCCTTGCTAGGATACTCAGAGATGAGGTAGTGCAAAGGCCTGAACGCCCAATTTGGAGTCACTGGCCATGGGTCTGAATCCCAGCACACTGCCTTGCTGCCAATGACCTTGGAAAAGTCACTTAATCTTTCTGGGTCTCACTTTCTCATCTATAAAAGGACGGGATTAGACAGGAAGATCCCTTTCAGCTCTTGAGAGACAAAGCTGAGGCTTGGGAAAAGGTTTTACCAGAATGTTCCCATAACCTCAGCAGACATTTTTTTTCCCTAAATAAAATTTTTATATATTTTGGTTCTTGATCTCCTATATTTTCCAGTATATCCCGCCTCTTCCCCCTACCCACCTTGCCATCCTTTACTACAAAGAAAAAGAGAAGATGGGAGGGAAGGGAGGGGGAAGTTTAACAAAACTAACAAACACATTGAAAAAGGTCCAATCATATAGTCAGTGTTACTTACCCATAGTCCCCTTGCTCTGTGAAGAAAGGGGATAGGATAAGGGTGCTAGGATGTCCAGCTAGAAAGAACTTTAGAGCTCATCAGGTCCAGGGATTCTCAACATGATCCTCCTTGGTGGTGTCTGGGGAAGCCTACAGACCCCTTCTTGAAATCATGTTGTTAAATGCATAAAATAAAAGACTGGATTACAAAGGAAACCAATTAGAGTGAAATACATTTAGCAATTTTTTTTAAGTTCTTAGACCCCAGCTTAAGAAACCTTAATCCTTCATTTTGCATATAAGGGAACATGGACCCAAAAAGGGAAATTGTTTTGTCCAAGGTCACACAGAGAGTTAAGTAGCAGAAATGGTATTTGAACACAGAGCCCACCCCCACTCCCAATTCATTCATCCTAAGATTTTCACTCATTCACTCTCTCTCACCCCCACCCCTGTCCCCTTTCTTCACAGAGGAAGGAGACTATGGGCATGGAATATTGAATGTAGGATCAGACTTTTTCAATATGTTTATTAGTTTTGTCAAATTCTCTCCCCTGCCCCCCCCCCCTTCTGTTGTTGTA
The DNA here is from genome assembly GCF_011100635.1 of Trichosurus vulpecula. Classification (NCBI taxonomy): domain Eukaryota; kingdom Metazoa; phylum Chordata; class Mammalia; order Diprotodontia; family Phalangeridae; genus Trichosurus; species Trichosurus vulpecula. The sequence continues at coordinate 47,419,376 of NC_050574.1, forward strand.
AAGGCTGGCTCTCTGGGTGGGGCGGGGGGATATACTGGGAAAATATGGGTGACCAAGAAACAAAATGTATACAAGAGAAAACTGTTCTGGGCTTGCTCTGTTTACAGCAAACACCCACTGATCTACCAAAGTGTCTATAATACCAACAACATGTTATCTGTCTTAGAAAAAATCATGAAGGAGGATAGTAAAGAAAGGGCCCAGCCCTTCATGTCACGGGGCTGGGGTGTGGACGTGGCGTGTTATGATGTTCTAAGGTTTGTTGGCCTTAGTGAAGTCTCTACCGGCTCGTGTGCCAGTGGAAAATTGCTGGCCCATGGAGACTTTGATGACCCTGGATGGAAATTACAAAGCGACCAAGCGACCAACAAGCATTTATTAAGCAATTATTATGTGCTAGGTGATGCAGTGGACAGAGTGCCAGGCCTAGAGTCGGGAGGACTCATCTTTATGAGTTCAAATTCAGCCTCAGACACTTACTGTGTGATCCTGGGCAAATCATTTAACCGTGTTTGCCTCAGTTTCCTCATCTGTAAAATGAGCTAGAGAAAGAAATGGCAAACCCCAAATGGGATCACGGAGAGTTGAACACGACTGAAACAACTCAACCTCATCATCATCGTCGTCACCATCACCACCATCGTCATAGTCAACAGCAGCAGCAGCCCCAACAAAAACAACAAATGATGTTCTAGGCATGGAGCATACCAGGAATGAAAAGAAACCGCTTCTCCCCTCAAGGAGCTTACATTCTATTCTGAGAGAGAAAACATACATATCTAAGTATGTTAGTCACCAAGCATCTAAATGCCTACTTTGCACCAGCCAGTGTGCATAGGAATGCGTGTATTCAGAACATAGCCAGAGCAGGTAATTGTGGAGGGGAAGGGACTAAGCATCCGGGAGAGCCAGGAAAGAAAGGGTTCTTGTAGAAGGGGCACAAAAAAGGCAAATTTGGGTTTGAGACACAGAAAAATTTCCTGGCAATTAGAACTACCCACAAGCACACTGAGCTGCTTCATCGGCTAGCAATTTTGTCCTCACTAGAGATCTCAAAGCAATAACTATTTATCCAGTATCTGGGGGAGAGAAAAGGGGGTAAACTGGATGCCATCTGAGCAGTGTGGTACCTAGGGTGGGGTGATGAGGGTTTTGTCCCTGAATTTAGAAGCCTACCCTTCTGCAGCAGTCCCCCAGGGGGAGCTCCTCCCCTGCTCAGCCCCACCCTGGGTAATTATTATTTATTAAGCTCCTCCTCTGTTCTGTGCCAGGCACTGTGCTAAGTGCTAGGCATGGATCCCTCAGCCCCCACCTCCTATCTCCCCCATAGTGGCCAGTCCTCCCGTAGCCTAGAAACTGGATAGTGTCCTAGGCTGGCTTCTTCTGAGAGACCACCAGCAAACCCGGTGAGCCCTTGCCTCTCCAACCTTCTCCAATCCCAGGCTTCCCTTGGAGGTCCATGCCCATGGGCATCATGGGTGATGCAGTGAAAGACTATATAGTCCCACAAGCATTTTTTTTTTCCAACCCTTGGTCTGACTGAGATGTTTGTGGATTTGCACCCCCACGCCTACCCTGAGGCCTTCTCAGGCAGCCAGTCTTACACATGAGCTTAAAGGGAGTCCTTTCTGTAAATCATTAAGGCCCTAAATCTGCCGGTTAATTAGGATAAGTTGTGGCTGTCAGTCTTAGGTATTTAATTACATTCTTGGCAGACCTCCTTGACTTGGCCTGCTGGTTATAAAGTAGCAGCAGGAGGTGCTTGCCCTACCCGTAGGAAGAGTAGGTGGGTACCTGTGCCATGTCATTGTAGGGGGCTGAGAAGGGCTGCCCAGAGCAAGAATATCACACACCCCCAAGCTCAAATTGGCTTAAGGCTAGAAATTCTCACATTCCTCGCATTTCTTTGGGCTAATTATCAGTACAGTTGTTTAGATGTCACATCATCTAAACATCTCAACTAGTTTTTGTTTTCCTTCAAAAATATGTTTAGCATCTTTTGTTTCTGTATCAAGTACATTTCAAAGTTTAATCCCCCCAATAACACCCCTTATAACAAGGAATTCAAAATGGGGAAGGGAAGATTGAGCGAAACTCAGCACCATATTGGACAAGTCTAACATGATATACAGTGTTCTGTACCCATAACGCCCCACCTCTGCAAAGAATAGGCAGGAGGCAGCTGCCTTCTCCTGACTCTTCTTTGGGGTCAAGCTTGGGCCTTATCATTTTATAGCCTTTTCTTTTGACTGCTTCCACCTATCTCATTTAATAAAGAGAGAAACAAAGGCCCAAAGAGACAACCAGCCTACTGTGCGCCAGGCACCGTACTAAGTGCTGGGACTAAGTGAGTTGCCCAAGGTAGCAAGCAGAGGAGTCTAGATTTGAACACAGGTCCCCTGACTCCAAGTTCTGATGCTTGTTCCATTATGGCAAGGGAACTGCCAGCTGCTGTTTACTTCCCACATAAGCCTGTCACCTAGTACCCAGTGTTGCCCTGGCTCCTGGGGAAGGGCCACAGTTTAGAGAAAATAAAAGGCCCTGTTCCTAGGGACTTTGGGGCCTACTCTTTTTCAGGAAAAGGGGTACAGGAAATGCAAGCCTTTAAGAAATCAGCATTTCAGTGTGTGAGTCCACTGTACATGCAGTGGGTGTGCTGCTCTGTTAATAGTTGACCCCTAAATGCTAGAGAGAACAGTATGTATTTCAGTTGGACTTACCAAGTACCTGTTAGGTGTGGACAGAAAGATCTATAAGATACTTAATTAATGCTTATTCCTCCCCTCCTCCTCTCTCCTCTCCTTCCTTTTTTCCTCTCCTCTTCTCTTCCTTCTCCTTCTTCCCTCCTGTCCCCTCCTGTCCCCTCCTGTCTCCCCTCTTCTCCTCTTCCCTCCTCCTCCTCTCACCTCTTTTCCTTCCCTTCTTTCTCCTTTCCTCTCACCTTTTCTCTCCCTTCCTCTCTTCTCTCCTCTTTTTTCCTCTCCCCTCCTCCCCTTTCCTCTTCTCCTTCCCTCCCCTCCCCTCCTGTCTCCTTTCCTCTTCCCTCCCTCCTCCTCCTCTCCCTTCTCCCCTCCTCTCCTTCCCTCCCCTCTTCTCCATCCTCCTCCCCTCCTTTCTCTTTTCCCCTCTCTTCTTCCCTCCTCTCTCCTCTCTCCTTTCCTTTCCTCTCTTCTCCCCTCCCCTGGGGGGGAGGTGGAGGACACACTTAGGGGGCCAGAGGAGAAAGCAAAGGTTCAGAGACTTTCCCTCCATCTTAAAGAAGCCTTTCTGCCGTTCGGGATTCTCTTTACCTGAAAACAGTCTGCTCCTTTGCAGGTTGCTCCCCACACGGCTGGGCTTCCTTATCCAAGCTCCAAGCATCTTTGTTGATTGATAGATTACACAAAACATTACAATATTTACTATAGACTCAGATTGCAGGTACCATCTGTCGGTGCCTCTCTGCGCTGCTCACACAGCCCACCCTTCAGTTCTTCCCTTCCATCCCCCACCCCAGGCTGTCCCCAAGGAGACTGAGGCCTGGGAGGCGCCGGCCCCACAGCCCTCAGCGCTCCTCTCAGGTAATACCACCCCCAGCCCCCCTTTCAGGGAAGGAGGATCACCGAAAGGAGCTGGGTAATTTCAGCTTTCCCTTGAATTTCAGTTGGAATGCAGAGAATACAGTTATCTTGCTCTGGCCCTCCCTCCTTGGCAACCTTGTATCAATGCTGTATATACTTGGAGCATTTCTACGGAGCCAAACACTGCTCTGGGGCTTTTACAAATGTCTCATTTATCCTCATAGCAGCTCTGCAGGGCAGGTGCTGTTATTATCCGCACGTTACAGGTGAGGAAACTGTGGCAGACAAAGGACAAAGGACTTGCCCGAGGTCACACAGCCAGGAAGTGTCTGAGGCTGGATTTGAGCTCTAGACTGCAGGCCCATCATTCTGTCCACTGTGCCACCAGCTGCCTAATAATAATATATTAATATGTTATTTATGTAATTTCTGTGTTATATAATAATCATAATAGCTAACATCTGTATGGTGCTTTAAGGCTTGCAAAGTGTTTTCCACATTTTATCTTCACAATAACCCTGGTTGGGGGTGGGGCAGACGCTGTGGTTCGTACCATTTTACAGTTGAGGAACAGATGGAAGAGAAGTAACAGGCTCAAGGTCACTCAGCCAGGAAGGGTCTGGGGCTAAATTCGAACTCAGGACTTCCTGAATCCAAGCTCTATCCATCAGGCCATCAGCTGCTTAATATGCGTACATGTTGTCATCTCCATCCCAATGTAAGCTTCTCAATAACAGGGATTGTATGCCCAACAACCAGCACAGTGCTGGGCACGTGGGAGAGAGGGACTGGACTCAAGATTTTAGTGGGATGGGCAACTCTCTAAAGGAAGAAACTCCCTCTGCCAATGAGGTGGCACTTTCTCTGCAGCTTGGAGACTTAGTTCCCAAGGATACTCAATTGTTCAGTGACTTGCCCAGGGTAACACAGCCACTAGATATCAGAGGCACAGTCGAACCCAGATCTTCCTGGTTCTGAAGCCACGTTTCCTTATTATACTTATTGATAGATAATGATAGATGGTAAATAGTTGGATAGACAGACAGATAGATAGATCTGTAGATACATGGATATGATGGATAGATAGGATAGACATATAGATGTGATAGATAGGTAGGTAGATAGATGGATAGATATAATAGTTGATAGAAAGAGCATTTGAATAGGAATCAGAACTCTTAAGAGGCAGCCCAGCCCAGTGTGAAGGGCCCTGGTTCCAAAGTCAGGGGATCTCTGTTCACATCCTCCCTAGGACTTTTGCTAATTCTATGACCTTGGACAAGTCACTTCTCCTCCATGGGCCTCAGTTTCCTTATCTGTAAAATGAGGAGGTGTTGGACTAGATGGCCTCTGTGGTCCTCTCCATAGATATGATGGATAGATAGAAAATGAATGGATAGATGGATAGGTAGATAGATAGATAGATAGATAGATAGATAGATAGATAGATAGATAGGTATGATAAATATGATAGATAGGTATGGTGGAGCTCCAGAATCAAGATCCAATGAACTTTTTGATACCTTGGACACAGCAGGTGATTACTGAATTTTGGCAGGATTGCAGATTTGCAGTCTGACGGGGTGGGAGGAGAATCTGAGCGCACATTAACTATGATAAATAAGGGAGAATAGTATGAGTTCCAAGAAGTCCACACAAAGTGATAGGAGAAATTTAAGGGGAGTTGGAAGGAGTGCAGGGAAGGCTTCCTAGAAGAGGTGGTGTTCACATTGGGCTTCGAAGGAATGGAAGTCAGCTGTCATCCATTAGAGTGGATGCTCTGTGAATGCCAGGTCCATGGCTTTGCCCTGTATTTATATCCTCGGGGCTGAGGACACTAAGCAAAAAACAATTGCATGCCATGATGTTAATAAATGTTTGTTGACCAACTGCTGGACCGACTTTGTCAGTCCCATGCAGCCTTGGGGGAGGATGCAGAGCAGGCTGCACACCACAGTGTGGCAGAGAGGCAGCAAAGCCTCTCCCAGGCCTGATGGGCAGGTATCTCCACTGCGGTTTCTGACAGATGTTTAACGGGCCATGTAAAGTGGATAATTCTAAAGCGTGAGGAGGTTGTTTAGGAACACAGCTCCCGTCTCTTCATTTCCTGCGCATTACTGCTTGCTAACGAATCTGATTGCCGCTGCCTATTAAACTCTCAGGCTTTCATTTGCATAAGGATTTTTTTTTTCTCCCAGTAGATTTCTCAGTCTCTACCATTCCCAGAGAATGCCTGACAGGGATGGCCTTCAAAGCGTGTTGGCTGTCTCCAGGTGGGGAGCCAGGCCCAAGAGGGGCTGAATCACCCCCCTCTGCAGGCTGCTGCACTGGCTCCTCCAACCACCCACATCTCCTTCTTCATCCTGGGTGTTCCATAGGGGCACCAGGGACCAAGGCAGTCTGGTTGGCTGAGAAGGCATCTAGGCATCTCGGCTCTTGGGGCAGCTTAAGGAGAGCTTTCTGTGGGGACTTCTCTCCATACGCTAACTCACTCTAAGCTGATGCCAAGAGGACCTTGGGAACATAGGTTTAAAACCGAAATAGACCTTAAAGATGGAGTCCAGTCAGGGAACTGGGGGCCCTGAGTGGTTGAGTTTTATGTCCAAAGTCCAGAATTCAAATGCCAATCTCCTCAGTCCAAATCCGGTACTTTCCCCACTGCCCCAACTTGCTCCCAAGGAATGATAATACCTCGGATGGTGATGGAATTACAGCAACAAATTTCAAAATGACATTTTGTTTAAAGTTCGCAAAGTACTTTGAAAAAGATACTGCAGGGATTTTTAGCCCCGTTTTAAAGATGAGAAAACAGGCTCAGAGAGGTTAAGAAATTTACCGAAGGCTACAGAACAAGGTGGAATTTGAACTTTCGTCTTTCTGACTTCCAGGACTCTAACCACTGATCTTTGCTGCCATCAGCAGAATGACATATGAGAGTGTTGAACTAGGAGGCAAGAGGCCCTGGGTTCTCATCTTGGCTCTGTAATGGAGCTCCCAGAGTAGCTGGTGGTGCAGCAGACAGAGTGCTGAGGCTGGAGTCAGGAAGACCTGAGTTCAAATCCCACCTTTGGCACTTCCTAGCTGGGTGAGCCTGGGCAAGTCAGTTTCCTCCTCTGTAAAATGGGGATAAGAGTGGCACCTACGTCCCACGGTTGTGAGGATCAGATGAGATGAGATTCGTAAGGTGCTTGGCACAGTGCCTGGCACATAGCAGGTACTATATCAATGTTAGCTATCAGCCTCTGAGCTTTGGGCTGAGATGATGATGGGGGGACATGGAGATGTAGCAGCAGCAGGAGCCCTTCCCAGAGCCTCCCTCCCTCCCTCTGTCAGTCCCTATCTCTTACTCCGTTCTTATGCAGGTTGTTATTAGCTGGGTTCCTGGCTTTGTTGTTGTTGCTGGGTTTCATTTTGTTTCTGATCTAGAGGACTGGACAGGAAATTATCCCCTTCTGTCCCCCTTTGAGAGGTCAGATGTCATTTCTCTTTTGAATATATAATTAGTTGAGTAATAATAATTAGATGCCATGCACCAAGTCAGCATTTTTCCAGCCTGAGCGCACAGTAGCAAGGCTTTAGAGCTGGTACTGCAGCCTGGTACAGTGGCACAGTAGATAGAGTGTCGGGCCTGGAGTCAGAATGACTTATCTTCAAGAGTTCAAATGGCCTCAGACACTTACCAGGTGTGGTACCCTGGGCAAGTCACTTCCCCCTGTTTGCCTCAGTTTCCTCATCTGTAAAATGAGCTGGAGAAGGAAATGGCCAACCACTCCAGTATCTCTGCTGAGAAAACTCCAGATGGGGTCATGGAGAGTCAGACGAGACTGAAACAACAACAGTGGACTAATCCATTGCTCTCTCATTTTACAGAAGAAGAAAATGAAACCTAGAGAATTACAATGACTTGTTCAAGGTCATACAGCTAATAAGTAGTGGAGAAACAGAGACTGGTGAGTGAGAGGAGCACCCTGCACCCGCCTGCCAAGGAAAAACAACAGGGAGTGGTAGGAGGTAGATAATAACCCCCAATTTTATAGCTTTTCAGTCAATCAGTAAACATTTGTTAAATGGCAGCTGTATGCCAGGCACTGTGCTGGGCATTAAAAATACAAAAGCAACGGCAATAAGAATAACTAACATTTACATAGAGCTTACTGTGTGCCAGGCACCGTGCTTAAGCGCATCACAGATATCTCATTTGAGGTAGGTGCTGTTATCATCCACATTTGACAAATGAGGGAAAGGGGAACAAACCAAGGGGAAATGACTTGCTCAGGGTCACACAACTAGGAAGTGCCTGAGGTTAGATTTGAACTCACATCTTCCTGACTCCAGGCTTAGTGAGTGCTCTCTCCACTGCACCACCTAGCGGCCTAATAGCATTTTCACACACGCGCGCACACACACACACACACAAATGTCTGCAGTTCAAATATGATTATACCCATTTTCACTTGACAGAGAAGCAAGTCTTGAACCCAAGATCCAGGATAAGATGTACTTTTTCAGACAGGGCCAACAGGGGTATTGGTTTTGCTTGAATATGCTTATTTTTGAGTTTTGGTTTTCTTTTAATTGGAAGATTGGGGTGGGGAGGATATAGATATGGGTATCAAGGGGGGAAAAGAGAATTTATTAGGGCATCTTTATTTAAAATGCCCTGAAAAGAACAGAAAGAGTGCCAGAAACAATCACAAATAGAACAACATGGAACCTATCATATATTTAAAAAGAAAAGTCAGCTATACATAATAGAGACCTGCTGTTTTAATGTATAGTCTTATTTTTCTATTCTATGTATAAGAAAATGCCCATTTTATTTTGTGTTTAAGTTTAAAATAAAAATAAAAACTTTTTTAAAAAAATGATTATACCATTTTCCAGATGATAAAACTGTAGCTGAAAGCTGAAGTTACCAAGTGACTTGTGAATGGTCACATAGCTGGTTAAATGGTAGCATCTGGAAGGAAGGAAATAGCCAGGATTTTTAAGCACTGGGGATAAAAATAGAAACAAAAAGATAGCCCTTGCCCTCCTGGAGCTTCCGATCTAATAGGGAAAGACAACAGGACAAAAAGGAGCCAGAAGGGGGTGGAGGAGAAGAGAAGGTTTTCTGTGGAGTGTGGTCTTCTAGTCCACAGGGCCAAGCAGGGTGAGGAATAAAGACTGGGCCCTTCTGCAAAATGGAGGACCCCAGAGGTCACTCAACGATGGAAGAAGGGGGCCAATGTCCAATTGGAGAAGGCAGTTGGATGTTCCAGAGGGAAGAGTCCCCAAGTGCTGAGAAGTCCCAGAATAAGAAAGCAGCTGAGGCATGATTTTGAAGTCTGGATGTCAGGAGCAGAGCCAGGAGGGGAAATCAAGGCCTCCTACCTTGCAATCTAAAATCTTGACTTAATACTTAAGATCTAAGGCCTACCAGGAAACACAAACCCACTCATTCCAATGTTTCTCAGCCTTCACTGTCAGGAAATCTTTCCTAAGTCCCTTAGGTCATGGCTTTAGCCTTATTCCACCCCTTAGGGTTTCAGTGGGGACAGAAAGCAGTTGGTTTTTTACCACCCACAAGGTTGGAACCCATAACATTTGCAATCTAACACTGTCATCCATCTGCCTTTCCTTTTGTCACATGGCTGAGCAGCCTCATTCCTCCTTTCCAGCCCTGTAAACAGTTTTTGTTTGTTATAACTGTTCCCAACCACACCCATCCCCACCCAAGAGATTGAGGTCCCAGAGTAAGGCTTAGACCTCTTAGAGGGATCTGAACAGGGAGGGGCTTTGTTGTCTAAAGAAGATTCCTAGCTAGGGAATGAGCCAGGCTTGAGGGCCATCAATAATCATATGTTGAACACTGGAGAGGGAGGACCTTGGAGAGGTGGACACCCAAGAGAACTCCCAGAGATTCCACCATCCCATCCCTCAAGCCTGTCTATGGTGGACAGACAAGATGGTGGAATTGGACAAGTATCTCATGCCTTCCAATCTTTGGCGACTTTTCAGACTTAGGTTTAAATAGAGAAATCTTAACCCTCATGCCATACCACAGAAAATCTAGTCAACTTGCCCTAAAAGGATTCTGGAGTGACGTTGTCCTATTAATTGGTAGAATGAGTTAGTTTTATGTCAAGTTTGGAAGTCTAACATAATTAAGATCTCTATAAAATATTTAGACCATCATGCCCAGAGATATTAATGATTACACATTTAAATGTTAATGAGTGTAATTAGATGAAAGATTAGTTGAGCCTTTCACTAAATATACATTCAGGACTGATAAACTTTGTAATGCAAAATTATAGCAGATGTGTGTGTGTGTGTGTGTGTGTGTGTGTGTGTGTGTGTGTGTGTGATGATTGGACTTTGATCTGCCTCTTTGAATTCATTGAACCATTTGGCCCAGTTAAAGGGAACTTGTCTGGCCTGAATGAGACCCCAGAAACCAGAAGAGCTTAGGGACCCATGCTGAGCTATGGTGGACAATCAAATAAATCTCTGTCCACAACATGGTAATTAGAAAGGAAAGTAGATGGGTGGAGGATAGAAATGAGGTATTTTCTGACCTTTCCCTCCCTCCCTAGCTGTCCTCAAATACTTGAGGACATTGTTTGCCTTTTGTGACCTCCTCAAGGCCAAGAGCTGGCTTTGCCTTCATGCTTAATAAATGCTGGTTGACTTGACTTGACTTGGGGTCATAACTCTAGAATTTGGAGGGCCTTCAGAAGTCGTTTAGTTTGACCCTCTCATTTTACAGATGAGAAAACTGAGGCTTTTGGTGATCAATTTGTCCAAGGTCACACAGGTCATAAGTATTCTATTGGACTCTAGAGGTCAGCAGTGGGGACCGTGGCTGGAAATGCTGAGAGACTGCTTTAGGCTGAATGATAAGAAATATTTCCTATTAACATATCAAAATCAAAGAGACTGCCTGAGGAAGATATGGGTTCCTCACACTGAAGGTCTTCAGACAAAGGTTGGTTGGCCCTTTCTTGGGTATGATGTAGAAAGGGCTCTTGTTCAAGTATAGGTTGTGCTGGATGGCCAGGGAACACTCTTCCATCTCTGAGGAATCCCTAGTCCTTAATCCCCAGCTACTAGGGTTATTTAAACATGAGTGCTGAGTAAATTCTTACACATGCTAGAGAAGACAGTATGGTGTGATAGCCACCATACCAGACAAGAAATCAAATGACCTGAGTTCCAGGCCTAATTTCCCTTCTTACTGACTTTGGAGCATTTCACTATCCCAAACCTCAGTTTACCCAGCCTGCTAAGAGAAAGTTGGTCAATCTTGGATGGGTTGGGGCTGCAACTTTAGCCTCTGTCCAGGATCAGATCCCGTGCTCTGGGATCAAACAAGTCACCCACAGAGCCTAGGGCACCGGTGTCTCCAAGGTAGGCCCATGGGCAGTGATCCTGTGTCATGGTTGTATGCAAAACTTTGGCTCTTATGAGATTCCCCAGAACAAGAAATGAACCCACTAAAGTCACTAGCTGGCTGTGCTGTCAGTCAGCACTGGACCAGCCATCAGTGGCTTCGATTGGCTGTCATATAGTAGCTGGCTGGCTGGCCTGGTGTTGACTAACAGCTCAGTCAGCCACTGGCAGAGGAGGTGGGAGTACTGAGTTCATCAGGTTGACCTTCCTCTTCTCTCACCTTTTCACTTATTCAACTTAGGAAGAAGGTCTTAGGCAGAGTTTTAGCTATGTAGAGTGAGTTAAGGCTTAGGAAACATCAGAGGGTGATTGGAGACTCACCTCCTTGTAAATATCTGGGTAGTGCCTTCCAGCTGGGGTCCAGAAAGGTAACCCCAGCAGTATGGCCTGGGCCATAAATGGACCTGATCCCAAGGGTCTCTTTAGTGCTTAGAGGACGTGTGTCCCTCAGAACTCTGAGCCAGGCCTGAAAGTGACCTCATAGAACAACATAGAATTTTAAAAATAGAGCCCATTGTGTGAGAAGATTATTGTGGAACATTCATTTCCAGAAAGTCCCTTCCAGAGTTCCTGTGTCGAGGGAATTTGAGTGTCCTAAGCCCCATCTACTCCTATTTTTAGTTACTGCTAGATTGTGAATCAGAAGTAAAAGGGCTCTTCCCGGACCCCTGCCCCTCCCCCCTAGTGAGGCCAGGAAAACAAATATTCCCCTAATTGCGATATGAAATTCCTCAGGCTCACTTTTAATAGAAAGAGGAAGTTGAGTTCCACCATCCCTGGGAATCAGCTTTGTGTAGTGGAAAGTAAACACAATCCAGCCACCATGCAGTTGCCACATTGGAAGTTCTAAAGCATAAGTCTGACCATGCATGCCATTCTGCTCAAATCACTTCAGTGGTACCCTCCTGCCTTGAGGATGAAGTGGGAATGCCTCTCCTTGGCACTTAAAGACTTCGCACACTGAGTCCACCCTCTCCAGATACATTACACCTTATTCCATCACGTATGTCTGTGTTCCCATCAAACTAGCCCAATTGCTGTTCTCTTTACCTGAAATGGATTCCATTTCCCACTGCCATGCTTTTGTCTCCTATACCTGGAATTCTTTCATGTCAACTCTTTGAAGTCCTAGATTTTTTCAAGGTTCAGCTCAAGTACTATCTGCTTCCTAAGGCCTTTCCTGAGTCTCCCCCCACCCCAAATAGTTTGTATTTGCTTTACCTGTATTTTGTGTCAACTTACCCAAACGTGTTTTTTCTCCCCAATAGAATATAAGCTACTGTGCTTTAAACATAGTAGGCATTGATCCATAATGGATGGATGGATGGATGGATGGATGGATGGATGGATGGATGGATGGATGAATGGATGGATGGATGGATGGATGGATGGATGGATGGATGGATAGATGGATAGATGGGTGGATGGGTGGATGGGTGGATGAATAAATAGATGGATAGATGGATGGATGGATGAATGGCTGGCTGGATGGGTGGATGAATAAATAGATGGATGGATAGATGGATGGATGGATGGATGGATGGATGGATGGATGGATAAATGGTTAGATGGATAGATGAATGGATGGGTAGATGAATAAATAGGTGGATGGATGGGTGGATAGATGGATTGGTGGATAGATGGATGGATGAATGGATGGATAGATGAATAGATAGATGGATGGATGGATGGATAGATGGATGGATAGATGAATAGATAGATGTGTGCATGAATTTGTAAACTGAAAAATGAAGTTCAAATCCTGACTCTGATACTTACTACCCTGGACAAGGGAAACAAGAGAAGGAAATAAGCACTTATATAGCACCTACTGTGGGCTAGACACTATACTAAGTGCTTTGCAAATATTATTTCATTTGATCCTCACAATAACCCTGAGAGAGAGGTGTTGTTGTTATCCCCATTTTACAGTTGAGGAAATGGAGGCAAGCAAAAGTTAAATGACTTGCCCAAGTTCACACAGGTAGGGAGTGTCTGAGGCTGGATTTGAACTCAGGATTTCCTAACTCCAGGTCCAGTTCTCTATCCACTGTGCCACTGTCTCTGACAAGTCACTTTCCCCTCTCTGGGTTTGAGTTTCCTTCTCTGTAAAATGAAGGAATGTCCTAGATTAGAAGTGTCAACCTTGTGGCCCCTTGGTCCACAAAACAAAACTCCCAAACATGACCCTGAACCAGATTAAAATGTAATTGAGAAATGTTTAACAAAATAAACAAACATACAACCCAACATAGCTAATACTAATTTGTGGTTTTCTAAGTCAATATGCACACTGCAGGAGTTGCTATTTGAGCTTGACCCTACTGGACTCGATGATCTTTAAGGTCCATTTGGAGAGGCAGAGGGACAGCTAGGTGGATGGATTAGTAAATAGAGAGCTGGACTTAAGAGTTAGGAAGACCTGGGTTCCAATGCTGCCTCAGACCCTTACTGACTGTATGACCCAGAGAAAGTTACTTAATCTCTTTGCCTCAGTTTCCTCATCTGTCAAATCACATCAAGTTGGCCTTGATAGCCTCCAAGGTCCCTTCTGTCTCTAAATCTGTGATCGTATGATTGTATGGTGTAGGAGAACAGAGCTTTGGATTGGACAGGGTGTCTGGGTTCAGCTACCTACTTCCTAGTGTCCCTTTATTATGATCTCTGAGACTGTTTCCTCAACTGTAAAATCAAGATAATAATAGCACCTATCTCATTGTCATGGTCTCTTTAAGAGTTCAGGTCTGTAAAGCAATTTGCAAAAGTAATATATAAAAGTTAGCTACTGTATTGTAGGACCATTGAAAGCAAGATGTGTGTACTATCTTCGTTGTATCTTCTGCATGTATAGAGGGTCTTACAGTAGGCCTTTAATATGTATGTATGGATGGATGGATGAATGGATGGGTGGATGGACGGACGGATGGACAGATGGATGGATGGCTAGATGAATGAATGGGTGGATGGACAGATGAACGGATGGATGGATGGATGGATGGACAGATGGAGTGCTTAGCCTTCTATATCTGCTCTTGTTCGTCCACATTGTACTAACTTTGCAGACTTACCTGTCTGTTCTCTAGTTACTTTTCCTGCCCAGACTCTTTCTTCCTCCTCTTCTTCTTCCCCCATCCCCTCCCTGCTACAGATGTGCCAACGGGTTTGACTGAAGCCACTGACCTTGTGGTCTCAACTACTGACAGACAACTCCATCTGTGACTTATTAGCACTTCCTAGTCATTCTATAATAGCCTGACTGGGAAGGAATTTGGAGGCTAGAACAAGAATGTTCACTTGGCTTCAAAGAGGGCCATTTCCAAGTGGCCATAACCCCGGATGGGAGCTGACTTTGATTCTTCCTCCTGGGACTGCCTGGAGGCAGGGACAATGTCAGGCTCTCAGGTGACATGCTGTGGGAAGGGAGAAGAGGACCTTAGGGGTGGGAATTCCAGGATTCCAAAGGAAAAGAAGTCCCTCTCTCAGCTTTTGGTGAGTGGAGACATTTGCCCTCTATTTCTCCCTCTGGCTTCATGGAAATATGACTCCCTCTAGGATTTTGAAACTGGACAGGACCCCTTCTCCCCAGCACCTGCAGCCCTTATTCTGCACCTTTCCGCCTCTACCAAAATTGACCTAGGATCCTGGAATGTCAGGGCTGGAAGGGCCCTTAGAACACAGAATGTCAGAGCTGGGAGGGCCCTTAGAAGATAGAACATAGAATGTCAGAGTTAGAAGAGACCTTAGAAAAAAGAATGCTTAAGTAAGAAAGACCCTTAGAACATCAGATATCTGAGTCCTCCTTGGGGAATGGAACCTCAGGGCCCAAGCTGATCTGAGGAGGGCAGTAATCCCTTTTCCTCTCCCAGGGCCTTTGAATTTTCCAAATAGGGTGCTTGCCAGAGGCAGAATGGTGCAGTGGTCAGAACACTAGATTTTAGAGCCAGAGGGCCTTGGCTTTGGTCCTCATTCTACCAGTGACTTTCTCTGTGACTATGGCAAGCTTCTCCTAGGTTAGGCCTCCGCATCATCATCTGTAAAATGAGAAGAGGATTGGATTTGATGATCTTGCCAGTTCTTTCTGGCTCTATGAGCCAGGTGCAGGATATTTCTGGCTCTGGTCCTATGAACTGGTTCACCTTTAGGCAGTGGTCTTCACTTGTGACCCTCCATCCACTTCTAGCCCTCTGTTTATAGGTCCCTGTTTGGTGACGCCGCCATGTTATCCAGCCCTGGCTGATAGAAATGTAAAGCAACCACACACTCAGTTGATCGCTGGTCTACTGTGCTCTGGCTAGAACAATAACCTTTATATTAACTTTGAAAACATCACAGTCAATGGCCCATTTCATGTCAGGCAGTACAATGAAATTCGACTTGGGTTTGATCCAGGACTGCCAGGGGGAAGATGAAGGCAAAGAGATGCCCCCCCCCATCCCTTCCAGGCCACAGAGGGAGGGCAAGCATTGCCAGGGACAATGAACCCCAGCTCAGCCCATTACTGGGCTGCTCATGGTAGGACGACCAACAGTTAGACTGTCACCCTCACCCTTTCGAGCTCACCCTCAAACTGAAGCCTGGGAAGGTCATTCTGGGCCAAACTGGCAGGACCAGCCTATTAGGGGGCAGCTAAACCAATGCTGGAATGCCTGAAAAGTCCTTCTTCAAAAACAAATGTTAAAAATTTCTTATTTACATGTAATTAAGAAAAAAGGGAACTATAATAGAAATTAAATTAAAAGAAAGAAAGAAGATAAGTCCTGGATGATGACAAGCATTTATAGAGAGATTGAAGGATCACAGGCTTATGGGCCTAGACCTGGAAGGAGCCTCCGTGTCTTATTCAGTCATCCTCGTTGTGTCTAACTCTTAGTGACTCCATTTGGGTTTTTCTTGGCAGAGATACTAGGATGGTTTGCCATTTCCTTCCCCAGCCCATTTTACAGATGAGGAAACTGAGGCAAACAAGGTTAAGTGACTTGCCCAGGGTCACCCAGCTAGTAAGTGTCTGAAGCCATATTTGAACTCAGGAAGAGGAGTGTTCCTGACTCCAGACCTGATGCTCTGTGGCGCCACCTAGTCGCCCAAGGCACATTAAAGACTGCTGGTTCCATTCCTCTCATTTTACAGATGAGGAAAAAGGGAAGTGGTTTGCCCAAGGCCACACAGCAAGTTAATGGTCTGGGCAGGCCTAGGACCTGGGTCTCCCAAACCCCATTTCCATCATACCACAATAAATCAAAATGAAGGCGAGAGCTACAAGGCAGCATAATTCTGAAATCCACAGGTTGGAGCCAGAAGGTCATATACATACACTGGGTTAAGCTGTGGTGATAGAAAAAAAGGCAAAACTACAATCCCTGCCCTCAAAGGAGCTTACAATCCAACAAGGGAGATGAAGAGTAAATGAGTATGTACAAAGAAGGAAATTCTAGAGTTAGCCTCCAGGGAAGGTACTAGGATTAAGGCCAATTCCCTCATTTGACAGGTGGGGAAACCGAGGCCCAGGGGAGGGTAAGGGGGCTTCCCCGGGGGTCACACAGGCAGAAGTGGGGGAGGTGCAGGATATTTGTATCCCTATGCTCACACTCTGGGGGCAGTGGGAGTTCCTTCCCTTGTACCAAGCTTCCCCCTGGAAAGGATCAGAGGAAGGATTTGAATTCAGATCCTTCCCGTTCTGCTGCGCCAACTCATTGAATCCCTAAAGTTGTGAAGTCTAATTATTGAAAAATGTCCCTCTGGACTCTGCTTTTGGGCAGAAAAAAACGAGAGGAGGAAATGAGCAAATAAGAAGCTTTTGGGGGAGAGGGCAGGGAGGGGCCGTCAATTCCTCCACCCACTCCATGGATACAATACATACATACAGTGGGGCCCCAGAGGAACCATTCTGAAGTACGCTATGACTTCAGACTCACAGGACTCTCTCGGCCCTTACTGTCTGCTGGGTGTCCTGCCCTCCCTAAACACACTTCTAGCCTCTTTCCACATGGTAAGTGGATTTACAAAGATCTCCTGACCCGCTCCCATCTAGTACCTACCCAGGGCCAAGCCCAGAATTAGACCCTGAGGTAGGCTAGGCTCCCTTGCTGCCCTCACAGTGACATATTCTGAGCAATCTCTTCTGTCTTAACATTTTATGCTCCAAAGTCCTTGCCAATTAATACATTCTGGATTTTGAGGTCCCCTCCCATCTCTGATATGCCATGTTCCAAGAGCCCTCCCAGCTCTGACATTCTTATGTTCTAAGGGCACTCTCAGTTCTGACATCCTTTGTCCTAAATGCCCTCCAAGCTCTGACATTCTGTGTTCTAAGGTCCCTACCAGCTCTGACATTTTGTGTTCTAAGAGCCCAAATCAGTGCTCAGGATGACCATAAGTCCCGGTCTCTCTCCATGTGTCCAGAACCTCCTTAAGCTGGGGTCTTGGGTACTCCCTATAGGAGTAGGCAGCCCTTTGGAAAACTGGCTCTGTTGTCCCTCTCCATCACCCTGGACACCTTCCTTATTTCCATTCTCCCCACCCCACCTGAAGCTAGAGTAGGAAGCCCTGGGGAAAGATTCATCCCTCAGTAATGACCCCTACCCCTGGGCTGAGGGTATCCAAAGGGCCAGAGCAGCACAGAGCCCCATGCAACTTAGGAAGCCTGACCCATAACAGAAGACACACTAGGAGAGACATATTTTTCCCTTAGGCGTGAGACATGTGGCCAGGCCACCTGGCTGGGGATGGCTTTTCAGAGATCTTTTCCTTCACAGACATGTGGGCTACAAGGAGGGAGATTCCTGGAGGAGGGAGGAAGGAGGCAAGGCCAGGAATGTGGCCTGGCAAAGACAGGCTGTCCCCCTGCTGGGACTGGAGGGAACACCCTTCTGACAGACAGCCATCCAAGGCTGCAGCTGGCCATTTTCATGGGAAAAGGGTGGATTTTACTGGTACTGGGCTGGTTCCTCCACCCCTCAAGAGTGCCTGGGTTCAGACTTTCTGGGAAATATTTGCTTTTACAAGAAAGCAATATGGGATAGTGGGAAGAGTATTAACATTAATAAAGAGGATCTGGGTTTGAGGGATAACTCTGTTACAACCCGGATGACCTTCAGATACTAGATTCCCTGTCTGGCCTTCAGCCTCCACCTCTAGAAAATAAAGGAATTGGACTGGGTGATCCCAAAGGTCTTTTCTTATATCAAATCCCCTAGTAATAATAATATCTATATTTATCTTGGGTTAGCTGAGTATATAGGGGCATTGGTGGGCCATGGACTTTTAGGAAGAGTGGCTATCAGTCTGTTTCTTGGCCTATGCGTGTCTTCCCCCCCACTCCCACCCTTTTTCCCTACCACTTATGCCCAAAGCATAATTTTAAAAATAATTTCCTCTGTTTAATAGGAAGGTATATGTAGAGCTTATATCAGACTGCACTGTGTCTTGGAGAGGGGAAGGGGCAGGAGGGGGAAGAATTTAGAACTCAATCTTATAAAAGTGAATGTTGAAAACTAAAAATAGGTAAAATTTTAAAAATTTAATTTCCTCCTCCCCATGTGATTAAATCAGTTATTCATAGCAAATTTAAATACATTTTATAGATACATTTTGTTTTCACATCACCTACATTTCCCAGTGTACCCTTCTCCATCCCTTATAACAAAGAATAAAAAACAAGGTGAAGAAACTGAAATTAGGCAGTGGACACATCTGTATCCCCCCACCTCTGCAAAGAAGCTGGGGAGGTCTCATATCTCTTCTTTGGTCAGTCAGTCCACAAGCATTTGTTAGGTGCTTACTGTGTGGTAGACACTGTGGTAAGTGCTGAGTGTACAAAGAAAGGCAAAGACTCTGTGTCCTGGCCTCAAGGAGCTTGCATTCTAAAGTAGGAGAGAACAGGCTAATCACTAGGCACGTGTATGTGTATGTGTATGTGTGGTCGTTATAACTCCCCAGTGTTCAGTTTCCATTTTTTATGGAACATAGAATGCCCTTTCAATTTGCATCATTGTGGTCATGAAACATAGTTTTCCTGGTTCTGCTCACTTAACTTGGCATCGTTAAATACAGTTATCCCTTCCACATAGTGAGGATTAGGGACGTGGCACTTCCCACAATCTGGAAAATCTGCATAAAATTTTTTGGCTCTCCTTTTGTACCAGAGAAGAAGTCTGAATTTTCTCTTTTTCTTTTATGGGGTGTTTGCAGTACCTTATTGTAAAGTTTGGGCTGATATTATACAATACCATACATATATTTTATGCATTTCTGAGTTTCTATACTTTATTCTGTGTCGTCTGCAGCTCCCACAAAACTCCCCAAAAATTCACATTTAATTTCTTATGCCCACCTGCGATATATCGCAACTGTGATGGGGGAAGTCATGATGTGGAAGGGATACTGTATAATCAATTCTTCTTTTTCATCATTTCTTATAACACAGTAATATTCATTCCCCACTCAGTGGACACCTACTTTTCTTTGCCATTGATGCTAATAATCTTGAGCTGTCCAGAAGTGAAATGGGCCACCCCTGGAGGTGTTGGGTTCTTCCTCACTGAAAGTGAAGGTCACCCGGCCATTTGTCAGTTTTGTTTTAGAAAATATTCTTTTTCAGTATAGAGTGGACTAGATAGATAGTCACTGCGGTCTCTTCCACTTCTCAGCTTCTGTGACTTTTTCTTCTTTGTCTTGGCCCAAGAAGACAGGAGGAACAATGGGCAGAGAATGCAAAGAGACAAATTTAGGCTTCCTAGAAGGAAAAAATTCCTAACAGTAGAAATGGAATGGCGAGGTAGTGGATCCCCTCTTACTTTGGTTTTCAAGCCAAGACTGGATGATTCCTAGTCAGCAAGTGACAGAAGACTCGTAGAAGGATCTAAGGCGCCCTTGGCATTCGGGGGCCTTTCCATCCACCCTGTGCAGACCTCTCCTCTAGTTAGAGAGCAAGCTCCTTAAGGAGGATGAGGATTGTGGTCTATTTTCTGTATGTGTCCCAAACTCTTAGCACTGTGCTTAGTGCCTAGTCAGCATTTAATATTTCACCATTCATTCACCCATCCTAGATTTAAAGCTGGACAAAAACATGGAGGCCATCTAGTCCAACCCACACCACCCCCCCCCCTTTTTTTTCCCCGGAGGACGAAACTATGGCTTACAAGAGTCAAGTGACTTGCCCAGGGTCACACAAATAGGCAGTAGCAGAGTTAGGATTTGAACCCAGGGTCTTCAGATTTCCAAGCCAGTGGTTGTTCTTTTTTGTGTAGGTACAGATTGTACTAGGTGGCATCCGAGATCCCTTCTCACTGAGATCCTTCAGGAATTTGGACACACTAGTACATAACAGGCTTATTTCTGGGACCTGGCTATATTTGCATGTCCCCTGCCCCCTTTACCAGCTGGGGACAGAACTACCTTTTTTTTTTCCTCTTCTCTTTTCCTCTCCGACACCCTCCATCAGGTCCTGGAATCCTTGGGAGGCTGGTCTCCCACTGTGATGTGCATTCAGTGCTCCCAGCCCCAGCCTGTGGTGTGACATCATCCGTCACCATGGAAATGGTTCTGGTGGTGTTGCAGTGGAATGGGACATGCCCGAGTGAACCGGGTTGATTAGGGAGGAGAACTGGGGGCCAGAGCTGGCTGCCTAGAAGCAGGGGGCCAGACCGAGAGACACTCAACAGATTTCTCAGATTGTCGTCGGCAAATCTAGCTTGGAAGTGTTTGGGGACGGGTTTTTCTGGGGAAAGATCTTTGTAACTAGCATGAGAAGGTACATATTTACAAGCGTGAAAAAAGGCAGTTTGAGTCTTGACAAATATAATGATAATATAGGGTTGCCGTTGTTTTTAAACCAGATCCATGATGCCATTGTTATAGGGAATTCTTAGTGAGGAAATGCCCTCTACCAATGCAGATGGTTATGTGCTCACCAACTTCTGGTCTTAAAGGTTGCTGGGCCCTAAGAGATTATTTGGGGCAGCTAGCTGGCGCAGTGGAGTCCCCAGAGTCAAGAGGACCTGAGTTCAAATTTGGTCTCAGACCTGTACTAGCTGTGTGACCCTGGGTAAGTCACTGAACCCTGTTTGCCTCAGTTCCCTCATCTGTAAAATGAGCTGGAAAAGGAAAGGCAAACCACTCCAGTATCTCTGCCAAAAAAAACCCAGATGGGGTCCCAAAGAGTCAGACATGACAAAAATGACTCAGCAACAGGTTATCTGACTTGCCCAGGGTCACAGAGGTGACAGAGTTGAGATGTGAAGCCAGGTCATAGAATCCTCCTGGGAGGGATCTCAGAGGTCAATCCCTTCATTATATAGATGAGGAAACTCAAGACCCAAAGGGTTAAGTGACTTGCCCAAGGTCACACAGTGTAAGTGGCAGAGCTGGAATTTGAACCCAAATACTCTGACTCCATATCCAGCAATCTTCCCACTTCCTCCTTCATGGAAGGTGTTGCTGATGAGGCTGAATGTGAGCACCAAGCAGAGCTGCCTGCCCAGGCATTCCCTGCCCCCATTCCCTTGGCACTTGCCCCAACAGGGCAGCTTTCACCATGGAGACTCCACACAGGGCACCAGGCTAGAGGGGTTTCCTGGGGGGATTGCTGGAATGTTTCAAAACCTTGGGCTTCTTTTCTTATGGAACGCCATAATGCCGCCAGCCACCCCATCCCTGGGCTCCTCCAAGCTTTTGAAGCAAAATCTGTGCCAGGTTATTTTCCCCGGGGGTGGGAGGAGGAGGGCAAAGAGAGAACAGAAGGCATCTGGTGGTAGAAACTGCCTCCGCCCATTAGGGCAGCCCCACTTTGCAGTGAGGGAGGGGCCACTTTCATTTTCCCTGATAGAAAAATCACCCAGGTGACACATTAATGACTTCTCTCCCAGCTTTCTACAGCCCTTAGCTGTCATGGTGATGAGAAGAATGTGAGCCCCGGATTCCAGGGGGCTTCTCCCAGGGCCAGAGGAGTGGGAACATTAATGGGCATTCGTGTTAGCTCCTGGTGGAGGAGGGGAAGGAAGGGAGGGGGAAGGGGGACATGCAAAGCTTTCCCGAAGTGGAAGTCAGGACGCTCTAGTTCACATTACTATCCCCAAGGCCATGGTCAGGTCACTTCTTTCTTAGCTTCGTGTTCCTTATTGGGGAAATGAGGGGATTAAACCAGATCATCTCTGAGGTCTCCGCCAGCTTAAAGTCCAATGAGAATCCTGCATGGCGCTGCTTCATGCACCCCATCTGCCTCCTTCCACTTTGATGCCTTTGGACTGTGGGGCAGGTGGTGTTCTCACTGTGGAGCAGGTGTTTTGCCCCATGCTGGCCACTCTGTGTTTTCTTTCTTCCTTCTTCCCTCCTTCCCTCCTTTTCTTCCTTCTTTCTTCTTTGGTTCTTCTTCCTTCTCTCTCTCCTTCCCTTCTTCCAACCCTCCTTTCTCCCTACCGCCTTTTTACTTCTTTCCTTCCTTCCTTTCTTCCTTTCTTCCTCCCCCTCCCTCCTTCCCTCCTTTCCTCCGTTCCTCCCTCCCTTCACTCCTCCCTTCCTCTTTCCTTCCTTCCCTCCTTCCTCTTCTTCCTTCTTTCCCTCCATCCCTTCCTTCTTCCTTTCTCTCTCCCTCATTTTTATCTCCGTTCTTCCTTCCTCCCTCCCCCTCCCTCCTTCCCTTCCTCATCCCTTCCTATCTCCCTCCTTCCCTTCCTTCTTTTCTCTCTCACTTCTTCTCTCCTTCCACTCCTTTTTCCCTCCATCCTTCCTCTCTTTCCTTCCTTCCTTCTCTCCCTCTTTCCATCCTTTCTTCCTTCCTTCCTCTCTCCCTTTCCTTCCCAACTCCTAGGACCAGCACTCTATCTACTGTACCCTACCACCTACTTTACATATAATTGGGTTGCCTCTATGATTCCGATTTTGTTTGTGGGAATGGGCAGGTGTGAGGATTGAGGGTCCGGCTGTCCCTGGTGCTTGGCACACAGTAAGACAGGGAGAGGGCCTCACACTCTGGTTTTGGTCATTTCTGAATGAGGAAGCTTCTTTTCCCAGTGTGGGTCAGTGCCTGCTCTTCATCTGATATTTGTCATCTCCCAGAATACTGGTCACACAGCCTGCATGTATCAGTGACTAGATCTGAACCCGTGTCTTCCCTGCTTCAAGGCTATCTGTCTGTCCCCCAGGTAGAGGTTCTATTGGCACATAGTAGGTGCTTGTTAATCATTAATAAGTGCTTGTTGATTGGTTCATTTTAAGATCCTTTCAGAGGGCTGGCCTACTCCCCCACCCTTAGTCAGTCTCCCCAGGATGGATCTTGTATTGCCTTCTTCTGGCACATTAGGGAAGCTGTGTATTAAGTGCTAGGAAATCCTTTGCCAGATGGCAAGTCTAGGAAGAGACAAAGAGGGTTTCAGTAGCATGAAAAAGCCTTGTTTACTTGCTAAGAGGCTCCTCTCCAGGTGAGATGTTTCATATTTTTAATCAAGCTGGGTCCCCAACCGTGGGAACAGGAACAATTGGCAGCATCTCTGGCCCAAGTAGATTGACAGCTTCTCCTCACTGGCTTTCAGGGGGCTCTGTGGTTTATTTCAATAGACCCTCATGTTCAAACCAGCTACTGTCTGGCCCCACAAAGTCGAGACAAGGGTTCCCAAAGCCCCTCCTGGCAGGCTGGGCCATGGCCTCCTTCCACATCAGGAATCAGGGCTGATTCAGGAAGGGCCGGGGGGAACAAAGAGGTGCCTGGTGAAGGAAGGAGAGGGTGACAAGAAAAAGCCACCTTCCAAGTCAGTCTCATGTTGATACCCTGCTCTCTCTTTCTCTTAGCCATGAAGGCCGATAGAAAGCGTTTGAAGGCCGAAAAGACAGACCTCGTGAGCCAAATGCAACAGCTCTATGCCACCCTGGAGAGCCGGGAGGAGCAGCTTCGGGATTTCATCCGGAACTATGAGCAGCACAGAAAAGTAAGGCCAGCTGTCCTACTGCTCTCTTATGACCTGCATATGCCTAGGCATGCATGTATGTGGGTAAGGGTGTGTGCTCATACAGGCACACAAGATGCCACTCCATGGTAGGAGCATAGAGAGAGAACCATTGAGTCCATTCTACAGATGAGGAAACTGAGGCAGACAGGTTTTCAGGGGTGGGAAACCTGTGGCCTCAAGGCCATAGTTTGGATTCAGGCAAAGGATCTAGAGGGCCACATGTGGCCTTGAGGCCACAGGTACCCCACTCCTTGGGTTGGGTGGGTCACACAGCTATAAAGTACTTAAGATAGGATTTGAATCCATATCTTCCATGATTCCAGGTCCATTATCTGAAGCAGATGTGGAATGAGGAGATGATGGATGATTGGGACCAGAGTCCAGCCATCCTATAGAAACCACACCAAGCCATGTTCCATATTATTCATTCCTTAAGCTCTCAATTGACATATTGCTCTTGATTCAAGTATTTTCTGTTGCTTTTGACCTATGTGGCCTTGGGCAAGGCAGTTAATCTCTCTAGCACTCAGTTTTCTCGTTTGTAAAATGAAGGATTGGTCTAGTGGCCTCTGGAGCTTCTTCTGGCTTCCTCTATGGTCTCTGAGGTCCCTTCCAGATTTAGGTCTAAGATGTTATGATCTCAAGATGGGATGGATAGGTGGGTGGATGGATGGATGGATGGATGGATGGATGGATGGATGGATGGATAGATGGGTGGATGTATGTATGAATGGATGGATGAGTGGATGGATGGATGGATGGTAGATGGATGAATGAATAGATGGCTGGATAGGTGGGTGAATGAATGGATGGATGGTAGATGGATGGATGAATAGATGGATGGATGGATGGATGGTAGATGGATGGATGAATAGATGGCTGGATAGGTGGGTGAATGGATGGATAGATGGTAGATGGGTGGATGGATGGATGATTGGATGGGTGGGTGAATGGATGAATGAATAGATGGGTAGACGATAGGTGCATGGATGGGTGGGTAGAGAGATAGGTGAGTGGATAGATGTGTGGATGTGTAGATGGATAGATTGATGGGTAGATGGGTAGATAGATGGATGGGTTGGTAGATGGCTAGATAGATGCATATACCTCATAAGGGAAGCAGTATATACAAAGTAAATGAGATATCATGTGTAAAGTGAAAGTCAGTCATAATTATGAATGGATAAAGATAGACTAGATCTGTGGTTTCATTAGCCCAGGGAACTCCCAGATGAAGAAACTCTCTCTCCCAGTGCAGGTTCTTTTAACATAGAATCTTAGAGTAATACAGATTTAGAGCTGGGGCACTGAGAGGTTAAATGACTCACCCAGGGTCACACAGATAGTAAATGTCAAAAGGAGACTGTGACCCCAGGTCTCCCCATCTCCAAGGCCAACTCTATCCACTATGTCACACTTCCTCTCTATTATGGATGGATGGATGTTAGAATAAATACCTAAATGAGTCATCTGTCCAGAATCTCACTGAAGATTTGCTACTTTAGATTTAAATACTTTATCAATCAACAAACTTTTACTAAATTCTAAGGCACAGAATATTGTTTTAGGTGTAAGTAGAGTGGGGAAGAAGGGAGAGAAATGCAAGATTTAGTTAGGATAGTCCTTGCCTCCATGGCACATACCTTCAAGCAGGAGGCTAAGACAAACATAGTAATTCTAATACACACCATTACCAGGTAAGTGAATTTGGGAGGTATAAAGTAAAGTGTGTTTGAGATCATGGTGAGGGGATGTCATTTCTAACTAGGGGAACCAGGGAAGGCTTCCTGGAGGAGGTAGCCATCCTGGTGAGATGTGGACATGGTTGGGAATTCATCAGGTACAAAGGAGGAGGCGCCCATTTCTCCTATGGTGCCCACTAGGCCACCTTGGGAATGAAACCTGGCTCAGCAGCTATATTTCTACTCCTCCACATTTGTTGTTTCTATTCCAATGGGGCATCTCTTTCCTTTTTCCTCCTGGCTGACAATGGCCACCCTCAAGGGATGGACTGACCTAGCCAGTCCCTTCAGATCCCTCCTCCCTGAGATACTGATGTGCACTCCCTGGGGACTTGAGACCCCCAGAGGTGGCCTCCTTTTGGGGTGCTGGCACAGTTCAAGTTCATGCCTGTCCCTGAGGTCTTTGGCTGCCTGGATGAAATGGATATGCTTTCTTTGAAGCTAACTTCTCTGTTCTGTTAATGGCGAGCCAAGGGTACTGATGATAAGTAGACAGCCTGTGAAATCAGAAGAGAGAAAAAAATTAATTGGGAACCAAGAGAAGAGGCATTGAAGAGCTCTCAGTCAAGGCAGAACAATACATTGTGTGACATTCAGAGCAGGAGCTTCTGAGGATCAGGGGCGCTGGGTGCCCCTGGACGTTCTCCTTGACAGATATGTTCCCTCAGAACAGGGACCTCCCTGAACCCACCACAACCTTTGGCCTACAACAGAGTTTCTCAAACAGGGAACCCCAGGATCTATGGGGCCATGTGAGTTCTCTGAACAACCCTTGTGGGAATCCTAGGACCTCTGACCTTTCTTCCTAGTTACCTCTTCCTCTGTTTCCCAGTTAGAAGGCCTTCCCCTTAGTTTCTTTTTCCCTTCCTCTTTCTTTTTCTGACCCTGGGGCTTTGCTTGGGCCCAGTGTAGCTGTCCTGAAAGGGGTAGAACGTGGAAGAAACATGCTTACTAATTTCCTTTCCCAGGCAGGTTTCTGGCAGAGATCATGGATTTAAAGCTGAGCAGGGCCTTAGAACACAGAATGTCAGAGCTGGGAGGGCCCTTAGGATACGGAATATCAGAGCTGGGAGGGCCCTTAGGACACAGAATGTCAGAGCTGGAAGGGCCCTTAGAATACAGGATGGCAGAGGGGGATCTTAGAAGTCATAGAGCCCTACTCTCTCATTTTACAAACAGGACTGCTCAGGCCCAGAGAAAAGGAGTGATTTGCCCAAGGGTCACACTCTCATTGATAAGAGAAACATGCTTACCAGGAGCTGAATCTGCAGATCTAGGGAACAGATTTACTCATTTAAAACCAATCAAACTGTGAGCTAATTGGCCCATGGATTGCATTTGTGATAAGTTGAGTTGGTGAGGATCAATCTGGAGCTGCTTACCCTTGAGGCACTATCATCCCATCCCCCACAACCCCCACACCCCGCCCCCCCAATGTAAGATCAGAGCCAAGCAGGGTTGGGGCTAGAATCCTGCTGAGTCTAGGTCTTGGCTAAAGCTGTATGCAAATAGCCTTGCTGTGACTCTGTGGGGCTGTGAAGGGAGGAGCCGCAGTAGATACCTAGGGAACAGAGCTGTCTCTGGGCCTGCCGGGGTAGCCCCCCACCCCATCAGAACACTTCAGCACACTGTGAAGAGTGAACTCCTCTGCAGGGGAACTTGGGACGTCTCCAAGTCCAGCCATGAAGTTCCGCCTGCTGGGCAGTGTTTCCAGAATGAAAATTGCCTATGAAAGATGAATCTTGTGGATTTCATGGTTAGAAATCACCTGCTCCTCCTCTGGCCCTCTTAGACCATTATCAACTAGGGGCAGCCACAAGGCACAGAGCTCTGGGCCTGGAGCAAGGAAGACCTGAGTTCAAGCGGATACTTCTGTCTGTATGACCCTGGGCAGGTGACTTTACCTCTGATTGCCTCAGCTTCCTCATCAGAAAATGGGGATAATAATAGCCCCCATCTCCCAGGCTTGTTGTGAGGACCAGATGTGACGCTGTTTGTAAAGTCCTTAGCATGGTAGTGCCCGGCTTATAGTAAGCATATGTAAATGTCAGCTGCTGTGGTGACCATCGTCATTGTGATCACTATTATTTATTAGCATCTCACGCCCAGATGATGAGAAATTAGAAATGTCTTGCTAGGACTAGAAGGTCACAGATATGGGAGGGGGCAGGTCCAAAGAAAAGGCGGGGCAGGAGGAAGAGATACCTCATCAGAGGAGAAGGGGAAGGATCAGAACATCTTAGACATAGAGCTGGAAGGGCCCTCAGGGGCCATCTAGGCCAACCCCCTCCTTTTACAGATGAGGAAACTGAGGCCAAGTGAAGTTAAGTAACTTGCTTGTCATCACTTAGGTGGATAGTGCCAGAGGCAGGATTTACACACGGGCCCTCTGACTTCAGAGGGAGGCTTTCTGCCATACCACACTAAAACAAACATTTTGTTAGATAGAAGAAGGCTAGGTTAGGGAAACCTGGCCACCAAATCTCCGTAAAGCCTCTTAGCCGTTCTCCTGGCTTCTGTTCTCTCCCACTCTAATCCACTCTGCTGCTCTGAGGGAGTGTGATTAGACAATTAAAATTTCTGAACAGTACATAGCACAGTGCCTGGCACGTAGTAGGCACTTTATAAAATGTTTATTGTTTGGTTTTGGCTAAACAGAATGGAAACAGAAAGGACTTCAGAGTCCAGGTTGTGATGGGGGAAGAGAAGAAAGAGATGGGGGGGTGGCAGAGAAAGATAAGGTGGAAGAGGAAGAAGGAACAAGGGAGAAACAGAGAGACTGAGAGATAAAGACAGAGGGAGGAAGAGACAGAGAGAAGAGAGGGAGGGAGGGAGGGAAGAGAGAGAGAGAGAGAGAGAGAGAGAGAGAGACTGATTGTGTGTTTAGGGATAAGGAAATAGTGTCCCTTTTCATCTAAAACATTTATTACTTAGCTATCATGAATGCTGTTCAATATGAATCTAGTTCTGATCCTTATGGTACCTGGCCTCCCCACTTCTATGGATGATAAGTACTCTAACTATAACCAAAGGAACCAGCATCCAACTTCCATTTTGGCTGCTTCCCAAATTGACCCAAATAATGCTATCAGAAATGAGTGAATGAATAAGACATCTCCTCACAGGAGTCTTAGTGATCATCTAGTCCAGACTAATTTTTTCCCACCCCTGAAGTCACAGGCTACGGCACTGGTACCAATCGGAGACAAAAGCAGAAGTTTCTTTCCTGGAATAGAAGGTTCCAGATATTGTCAGTCTACAAGCATTTATTAAGCACCTACTGTGTGCCAGGCACTGTGCTAGATTCTGAGGATGCAAAAAAAAAGGCAGAAGACAGTTCCTGCTCGCAAGGAGCTCGGAGGGAGACAACATGGAGACTGCTATGTGTACAAACAAGATATATGCAGGAGCTGTTGGAGATAATCAACAGTGAAGGCAGCAGATGGTGGGAGTAATCCAAGGCTGAGGCTTGGGGGGTGGGCAGAGAAAGGGAGGGCAGGGACAAGAGGGGAAAAGGAAAAAGACATACCAGCGTAAGAGGAAGAGGTAGGACAGAATCAGCAGCCTGTTGGACGGAGAAAGCCTAGAAGACCAAAAGAGTCTATGATCACTAGATAACCAGATTTAGAAACTGAGGCCCAGAGAGGTTAACTTAGCTGGGTTCATATAAGTCATAAATTATTGAGCCCCTCCACACCAAGAGTGGGAGTTGTAATACACCTTCCTTGCCCCAAACACACACCAACGT
Source organism: Trichosurus vulpecula (assembly GCF_011100635.1). Taxonomy (NCBI): domain Eukaryota; kingdom Metazoa; phylum Chordata; class Mammalia; order Diprotodontia; family Phalangeridae; genus Trichosurus; species Trichosurus vulpecula. The sequence goes on from NC_050574.1 coordinate 47,448,798, forward strand.
ACATTCCTCTCTGCCCCACAATGAGAAAGAACTGGCAGGGACAGCTAGGTGGTACAGTGAATAGAGCACCAGCCCTAGAGTCAGGAGGAGCTGAGTTCAAATCCAGCCTCAGACACTACTAGCTGTGTGTAACAGCAATGTTGCTAGCAGCTGTTGTAGGGGTGAAAGACCAACAGCAAAAGCACACAGGAAGGCTGCTAGCACCATTTCTTTGATCTGCTTTTCTAAGGAAAGCAACTTTAAGGGGTTAACAGTCTTGCTTTAATTAAGCATACATGTGTCATTCACTTAGTTCAGGGGGAAAAGCCAGCACCCTGAACTTCAGAGCAAATACAAACAAAAACTACAAGCAGATCAACAGACAGGCTTTGTCTGATCAAGACATCACATACATAGTTACCAGAGAAAGAAGCACCAACATCTAGGTTTTCAAAAGCTCTTAACAACAGCTACCCACAGTCTTGTCTGGTCAAATCACAGGACACTCTTCCAGTGAATGAGAGCCCCAAAACAAAACTCCAACCTCAGATCTTATATACCCTTCTCAGGGTCAGAGGGTGTCCCAACCATATGATTCAAATCTATGTGAACTAGGCTTTGTTATTTCTTAAACTGGTCAAAGACTCTTGATTCAATCAAAGAAACAAAAGACAACAAAAAGTCCACTTGCTTGCCATTACATTTGAAAGGCAAGACTCAAAGAGAAAACTAAAAAGTCCCACCCTAATTACCATAACACTGTGTGACCCTGAGCAAGTCACTTAACCCTTATTGCTAGAAAGGAAGGAAGTAAGTCAAGAAGGAGGGCAAGAAGGAGCTACTTTCTCTTTTTAGAAAACTGTCGTTTCTCCTGCTGTCACCCAAACCCAAGGACCAAAGGGCTGACTCTTTCCCAGTAGGCAAGAGCCATGTACCAGCTCTTAACATGTAGGAAGATCTGAGTCTCTGATTCACTTTTATGAAGTGAGATTATAGTAGAGGATGAAGTTGTGGAGAGTGGGCTGGCTGCCTTTCCCTATAGCAGGGATCCTTAACCAAAGATCCACAAGGATAAATTTCAGGGGTATTCATGAATTTAGATAGGAAAAAAAAAAAAAATATATATATATATATATATATAATATATATATATATATATATATATATATATATATATATATCTTTATTTTTACTAACCTCCAACTGAAATTTAGCATTTTTTTCAATTATTTTTAAATAGTTTATTATTATTATGTGTCAAGGAACATGTACTTTCCTTCCTCGCAATTTTTTCTAACATTTTTATTTAAAGCTTTGAGTTCCAAATTCTATCCAAATTCTATCCCTACCTCCCCTTCTTTCCCCCTCCCTGAGACAGTAAGCAATCAGATATAGGTTATACATGTGCAATTATGAAAAATATTTCTATATTAGTTATCTTGTGTAAGAAGACTCAAGTAAGAGAAAGAAAGAAAGTGAAAAACAGCATGTTTCACTCTGAATTCAATCAATATCAGTTCTTTCTCTGGAGGCAAATAGATGCTTTGTCATTAGTCATTTGGGGTTGTGTGGGATGAAGGACCCTCACCAATTAAAAACGATTAATTTTTAATAAGGAGCCATCTCAGGGTGGGAACAGAAATAAAATTTTATTCAATTCTCATGAGAATAGGGCGTCCTCTGCTAGAACAGATCTAGCAAGGGAGGTGAAGGCACAAGGAACAAAGCACCAATATTATACCTAAAGCAAGAGAATTCCCGCCCACCTCTGACCCTTCTCACCATTGTCTGGGAGGTGGGCTTACAGTCTGACCACGAAAAACTAGACAAAGAACCGGGAAATCAAGGCACAGAAATTCCAATTCCCATTCCCTTAGTTAATGATTACAACTGAGGTGACATCTATGAATCTAAAGAAGGAGAATAAGATAAGGGGAGGGGGAGACCCTCTCCATTCTTCTTCAGTACTTTTACAGTAAAGGAAAGCAGGTCACAGTGACCCTATTCTTACTTAGCAAATCTTTAAACCAGGACCAGAAGAAAGGACAAAAAGTTTCAGGGTAAAAAAAAAAAAAGAAACTTTCCCAGAGGCTGAGCAATCAAGCTCTCACAGCCTCAGAATTTTTCCACTTCCCTATTTCCTGATTTTTAAACATTTCTAAGTATAGATATGAATAGATATATATTTATACATATATATTCCCTGCAGAGTCTTCACATTTTATTTTCTCACTACCTCACACAGGGTTGTCTTGCATCATTGTATTGCTGAGAATAGCCAAGTCATTCATAGTTCTTCATAGACCAACACTGTGTACAGTGTTCTTTTGGTTCTGTTCAATTCGCTATGCATCAGTTTATGTAAGTCTTTCCAGGTTTTTCTGAAATCATGCTGCTTGCCATTTCTTATAGCACAATAATATTCCATTGCAATCATAATCCGCAGCTTGTTTATTCATTCTCCAATTAACGGACATCCCTTTGATTTCCAATTCTTAGCCACCACAAAAAGAGCTGCTATAACTATTTTTGTACAAACAGGTCCTTTCCCCTTTTTGGGGGTCTTTGGGATATAGGCTTAGCAATGGTATTGCTGAATCAAAGGGTATGCACAATTTTATAGCCCTTTGACATACTTTTAAATTAAATTGACTCTCCCACCTCCTTCAATTGCGCATTTTTTAAAAAGAAAAACAACTCAGTACATAGCTACATAGTTGAGCAAAAATGGATTGCCACAAAGTAGCCATGTCTAAGAATATATGTTTTCCTCTGCATTTTAAGTTCATCCCCCCTCTGCCAGGAGGTAAATGGCGTGCTTCATTGTTACATCTTTCTTCATTTGGTCTCGTTTTGTTATTGAATTGATCAGGGTTTTAACGTCTTTCAGAATTATTGTTTTAGTCTCCTGGTTCTGCTCACTTCACCCTGCATCAGTTGATAAAAATCTCCCGTTTCCTCTGAAATTGTCCATTTCATCATTTCTTTGGGTATAATAGTATTGTTACATTTATATGCTGCAATTTGTTTAGATGTTCCCCAATAGGAAGATAGCCCTTTAGCTTCAAATTTTCATCCACTAAAAAAAACTTTGTTCAGTTATTTTAAAATATATTCTGATAAAAGATTAAGAACCTCAGATCTAAGCTAACTCTGTCTCTCTGTCCCGGTGTCTCTTTGTCTCTGTCTGTCTTTGTCTATCTCTCTCTCTCTCTCACACGCACACGTGCATGCACACGTGCTGGTGCACTTTTTCACCCCTTCCCACTACGATGAGTTAGAGTCAGCTTCTGACTGAGGTTGATGGAAGAAAAAAGTCACTGCCAGAGGCAGTCGTAGGAGCCCCAGATTTAGCTGCACTGGAGGCTCCCCTTTCTCCCAAGGGGGGCCATAGTCATCCAGAAATACCTTTAAACCAGCAGAGTGAAAGCCCAGCATGGAGTTTGTTTACTTTATCTAGGGGAAGGGAGAAGGTCATTCAGCTATGGGATTGATTCCTTTTTCTCCCCATGAGAAAGCAATTCCCATGCTTAGGAAAAGGAAGGGAGAAAAAAACCAGCCAAAAGAGGAGAGAGTATATATGTGGCCTAATGTGTGTGTTGGGGTGGGGGGAGGGGAGGGAGGGAAGTCAGTGTCCACTCATTTGATCTGTGATTAAAATTCATAGGATCGTGGATGTAGAACTGAAGGGGACTTTTAAAACCATTGAGTCCAACCCTCTTACTTTGATGAATGAGGAAATTGAGACCCAGAAAGATTATTGATTTTGGATTATAAGATCATAGCTTTAGAGCTGGAAAAGACTTTTAGAAACTATCAAGTCTCATCCCCTCACTTTACAGATAGGCAGCAGAGAGCTTGATTTACTTTCCCAGTGTCACAAAGGTAGTAAATTCCCGAGGGCAAGTTCGAACCCAGATCTTTCTGACTCCAGGTTCTGTCTGCACTCTCTCTGTAATGCCATCCTGCCTCCCCTTTTAGAAGCTCAGACCCTATTTCCCCCTCCCTTCAGACATTGGCTGCTAGTTCCCTCCATCTCTTCCCCTTTACTTCAGGGAAGGCGTCAGACTTCCTAGTAACAGTGTGATATGGCTAACACAGCTGACAGAATATGAACTCCTCATTCTTCGTGCTTACATCCTCAGTGATTACCCCAGTACCTAACACATACAGAGCAGGCACCTAGAAGGTGTTTACTCACCCCTTGATTGGCTGCTGTGGAGAAGCACGCTATCCAGGAATAAGGAGGGAACAGTCCTCAGGCCCCAGCTCCAGAACAGTGTTCCGCTAGGGATGCTTGGATATGGAGAAGACTTGGCTGAGCCCAGAGGAGGTGCTCTTGAGCTCCCTAATGCCTGTCATTGCTTTCTTTCCACAGGAGAGTGAGGATGCGGTCAAAGCCCTGGCAAAAGAGAAGGACCTTCTGGAGCGGGAGAAGTGGGAACTGCGCCGGCAAGCCAAAGAAGCCACGGACCATGCCACGTCCCTGCGTTCACAGCTGGACCTGAAGGACAACAGAATGAAGGAGCTCGAGGCTGAGCTGGCTATGGTAAGATACTCTGGCCCTCCCCCTGCTCCGCTTCTGCCAAAGGGGAGAGGCAATAGACAGTTGTAGTAGTAGTGGTAGCAGTAGTAGTAGTGGTGGTGGTGGTGCCGATAGCAGTGGTAGTACTGGGAGGAGGAGGAGGAAGTGTAAAAAGTGAAATAACAATGACGGCAGTGACGGCAACAATAATTGGCATTTATATGGCACCTCCTATGTGCCAGGCTTTGTGCTAAGCACGTTACAAAAACCTCATTTTTATCTCGCCTTGGGAGTTAGGAGCTATCGTTATCCCCATTTTACAGTTAAGGAAACTGAGGCAAACGGAGGGTAAGTAGCATCTGGCCCTCCCCTCACTCTCCTCCAGCCAATGGGGAGAGAGAGTTCAGCATGTAACTATAACCACAACAGCGTAGAGTCTTAACATCTTCGTGGGCGCTGCATAGACTACGCCACTCGCCAGGCAGCCCTCCTGACATACGAGCACGCTAAAGGGAAGGCTGGATTTGGAGTCGGGGGACCTGGTTTCAATCCCAGCCCTGCTGTGTACTGCCCTCGTGCCCTGGGGTCACAGCCTCCCTGAGCTTCGTCTGTAAGAGTGCAGAGTTGGGTGGGGTGACCTCTTCCTGTCCTTCCGTCCCTTCCAGCTCTAAATCAGCGATCTTAAAACAGTGACATAAATTTCATCCAAGGGGGTCTTACCAATTCAGTCCAATTCATGAAGTATTGATTAAACACCCGCTGTTTATTTTAGGCAGGAGGCACGCAAAGACAAAACAAAAACTACAGTTCCTCCAGGAGTTTATGCTCCCCCAGGGGCGGGCGTAGTTGTTGTTGACTCTTTATCAGACTCCGAACTGTCCTTGGAGTTTTCTGGGCAGAGATACTGGAGTAGTTAGCCATTTCCTTCTCCAGCTCATTTTTACAGATGAGGAAACTGAGGCAAATAGGGTCACGTGATTTGCCCAGGGTCACAGTGCTGGTAAGTGTCTGAGGTCAACTTTGAACTCAGGTCTTCCCGACTCCAGGCCCAGCTCTCTGACCCCTGTGCCACCTAGCTGCCTCCAAACGCAAACTACATATAAACTTAATTTCAGCAGAGAATGACCACTAACAACCGGCAGGGAGCCGGGGTAATGTCCCATAGGAGGCAGCACCTGGGCCAAACCTTGAAGGAAGCCAAGGATTCTAAGAGTCATTCCAGAAAAGGGGTGAAGTTTTGGCCAACATGGGGAACTCCTCCCCTGATACAGATCACAGCCTGTCTGGGACCGTTATGAAGTCCATTGGACTCGCGTAAATACAGTTTACATGCTATAACCAGGATAACCCAGATAGGAAGTGCCAGCGGCTGGATTTGAACTGATATCTTTCCCAGCCCAGGTCTCTACCTAGCATGACCTGCCAGCTCTGGACACACAGCATTGCAGAGAGAGAGGAGCCAGGAATCCACCAGCACTGTCGGAGGGGCACGGCGGTTCAGACCCTGAGCTCTGGCTCTGTGGCAGACAGTACCACCCTTCCCGTCAGCATTCAGAGGACTGAAGTGAGGTCCCTTCTGTTCTGTATGTGACGGCAGATAGAGCATTGGACTTGGAATCAAATCCTGCCTCCTGCCCTTATGGGTTGGCCGGGTGACGATGATGATGACCATGACAACATTGGCATTTCTACTACTACTGTCTTATTCCGTCCTTACAACAACCCTGGGGGAGAGGTGCTATGATTATGCCTGTTTTACAGATGAGGAAACTGAGGCACAGAGAGGCGAAGAGGCTTTGGATCCTAGAGCTAGAGCAGACAGGGACCTCAGAGACCCATTACTTGCACCGCCTGATTTTGCATATGAAGAAACTAAGGTGCAGGGAAGGCTAAGTGATTTGCCCTGGGTCACACAGGTAGTGAGAGGAGTCAGAGGTAGGATTTGAACCCAGGTCCCCTAACCCCACTGCACTATAGTGCCCAACCTCTTCATTTTTCAGTGGAGAAAACTCAGGGAAAGGAATTGGCCTCAGGGCGGCTAGGTGGCACCATAGTGCAGAGAGTGGCAGGCTTGAAGTCAGGAAGACCTGAATTCAAATGTGGCCTCAGACATTTACTAGCCCCGGTCTCCCCCTGAATGGAGCACAGTTAGTAGAATGCCTTTTCTTGACCCTCCCACCCAAAATGCAACCCCCAGGCTTCCTTCTTGTTTCCCAGCAAATCGAGGAGCAGACCTTCTGTGGTAAGACTTTTACTGAAGGAGCTCCAGCACTAGGAAACCTTTCACTGCCCTTGGCAGCCCATTCCGGTCCCTCCCTGCGACTTCTATCCGTTGCTCCTACTTTTGACCCCTCGGGCCAGGAAGAACAAGGCTCATCCAGTTCCTCTTCCACACAACTGGCCTTCCAGGGCTTAAAGATCCCCAGGACGTCTCCTGTAGGCTTTCTGAGGTTGGAAGATCCCTTCCACAGGCTGGGCTTTGTTGCCCAAGACTGACACCTAGTGGACAGATTTCTCCTGTCACTCCCTGAGATTGGGGGAAAGACATTCATTCTAAGCAAGGTTTAGAGAAATCATCTTTACCCTTCTGCTCATTTTACAGATAGAGAAACTGAGGCCTAGAGAAATGAAGTGACTTGTCCAAGGTCACACGGATTTAAGTCCAAGGCTTCTGGTTCTACCAGTTCTTTCTCTACCACTCATTCATTCTACTACTTCTTTCGTGTTTATAGGCAGCTAAGTGGCACAGTAGATAGAGCACAGGCCTAGAGTCAGGAAGACCCAGGTTCAGATCCTACCTCAGACACTTACTAGCTGTGTGACCCTGGGCAAGTCACTTAACCAGTTTGCCTCAGTTTCCTCATCTGTAACCACCTGGATAATAAAAGCACCTACTTCCCAGGGTTGTAAGGATCAGTATTTAAAACAGTTAACTTAGTGTTTGGCACTTAATCTGCTAACATAGGAAATGTGCATAAAAACTGACCTTAAAATTGAATCTTTATAAAGACTTCTAGAATTTTCAGAACCGGAAGCAGTATTACAGTTCTTCCAAAGTACCCTGTTTATGCTTGGGGAAATTGAGGCACAGAGAGGCGTCACATAAACAAGTTAATGGCAGATCCAAGACTTGAACCCAGCTTTCCTGACTCGTCAGTCTAAGACTCTTACAGAGGAATCATGGGATTTTAGAAAGGAATTAGGGAAAGAAGCCTTTACATACTATGTACCAGGCACTGTATCAAGTGCTTTCCAAATATCATTTGATACTTTCTAGGGTCTTACCCAGCTTGAAAATTATCTAGTTCACCTTCCAATTTACAGAGGAGGAAACTGAGACCTCACAGAGCACGTTACTGGTGGACCCGGGACTCAAACCCAGGTCAAGTCATAGAGCAAGTTACTGATGGACTCGGGATTTGAATCCAGGTCATCTGACTCTCAGGCTAGAGTTCTTTCCCCACTTTCCTCACACTAACTAGATGTGATTTCCCTGAGATAAATCAATTCTCTCCTAAGTCCCAGCTCTCAACTCGTCTTTCCAGAATGGGGATGGGATAAAACCATATCCACACCAGATCTAGGGTCTCAGCTATGAGAGAAATCCTGATTCTCAGCCATGCCTGAAGGTAAAACTAGCTACCTGCTCTTCCGGTCTGTAAATCTCCAATTCTCTGCTGGATCGGGGGCATGTGTCATCTTCAGAGGCCCTGAGTCTGGTTAATTAGTACCTACGTCCCCTCGGTGCGGGGCAGAAAGGGGGGAGAAGGTGTGGATGCAGCTGAGAGGTCAGGAGATGTCGGTGTTGGTTAATTGTTAGCCAGTATAGTGTTCAGAAGCCAGAGTTCTGACGGCAGAGAGAACTGCTTCTGTGCTGGCTTAGATATCACGAAGGACTGCCTGTCTTTCATGAAGTACACAGAACATCAGAACAAGTGGAAGATGTGGCCTAGACCCTCTCTGAGCCGATATTCTAAGAAAACCTTGTTTTCCCCTTTCTGGTGTTAGGTAAACTGAGGTCAGCAGGTTACAGGATTTCCTTAAGGATAAAAGCAGGGAGAGACCACTGGATTTAGAAATAGAAGACCTGGTCTGGGCTCCCTGATTTGGCCCTTTCTCATACCTATATGACCATAGGCATCAACAGCCACGAATATTTACTAAACAACCTGCTATGTCTGAGATACGAAAACCCTGGGAAATAAGTGCTTTTATTATCCATGTTGTTACAGAAACTGAGGCAAACAGGGTTAAGTGACTTGCCCAGGATCACGCAGCTAGTAAGTGTCTGAGGTAGGATTTGAACCTGGGTCTTCCTGACTCCACTGTTGCATAGTGAGTAGGGAATGGACTTAAAGAAGTCCTTCTACTTTTGAGAGCCTCGGTTTCCTCATCTATAAAATGAGAGAGTTGAATTAAATGACTTTTAAGGTTTCTTTAAGCATGAAATCAGTTATCTTATTTCTGTCTTGAGTCTGAAAGACCTGAGTTCAAAAACCACCCCTGTCACTTAACCACTCAGTGCCCTGGGCAACTCTGTAAGTTATGGTGGAGGTGGTTATCTGCACAGGCAGAAGGAAGTTCCTCACTAGGAGTTCCCTATACAAATGAAATCACAGGGTTGGTTCCCTTCCCCCCCACAGATGTGTCAGGCACTGAGGTGACATTGGGGACACATGGACAAAAGTGAACATGGTCCCTGCCCTCAAGGGTCTTACATTCTACTGAGGGAGAGGGAGAAGAGCACAGAGAATAGAAAGATAAGAAAAAAATAAATATGTACAAACTAAGTACAAAAGAGGAATAATGTGGTGTCACAGAATAGTTTCAATCCACTGACTTGCTCTGGGCCTCAGTTTCCCCCTCTGTGAAATAAGTGATTTGAACTAAGTGCCTTCCAAGGTCCCTCCCAGCTTGAAATCTAGATCTTATCAAAGGTGTCAGAGGCAGGATTTGAACCTGGGTCTTCCTAGCTCCTGAGCCAAAGGCTGAGACTAGATGGTCTGAAAGGTCCCTTCTACCTCTAATTCCTGTGACCCTCTCAGCCTGCACATCCATGGCTGCTCCCAGGCTTCTCCTTTCTTGATGCTACATGGCCTGCTTGGGAGGCCTCTCTCTCCATTGACTGGCTGACTTCCTGCAGCTTGGCAACTCCAAGGGGCCCGGCCCACCTCAGTGGGAGCCGAAGGCATTGGTTCCTCAGCTATGTCTCCCAAGAAACAAGAGCTTAAATGCCAGGAGCCTTGGCAGACTGAGTTAGAGCATTTCTGTCCCTGTCTCTGTGTCTCTTTCTCTTTCCCCTTCTCTCCCTCTCTTTCACTCTCTCACTGCATAAACAGCTTAGATTTAAAAAATTTTTATAAATAGCAAGTTTTTAAATTAATCTTTCCCACCCACTACTACCATTAAGCAAATTGTTTAAAACCTAAAAAGCAAATCCTTCAACACTTATAGTAGTAGTAGTGGTGATGGTGGTAGTAGTAGTACCTTACAGTTTGTAAAGTGCTTTACTCGTCACCCCATTTGACCATATCTACAATCTGGCACAAGTTCCCACAGTAGTCATGTCAGAAAATGTATCTCTCTTGCAGCATCTCTCTTTTTTTTCTTTTCCCCAATTAAAAATTTTCCAAAATTCCACCCCCCCAATTTTTTTAACATTCATTTTTTAAAAAATTTTGAGTTCCAAATTCTCTCCCCCTCCTCCTTAAAAAGGCAAGCAATTTGATATAGATGATACCTGTGAAGTCATGCAAAATATTTCCTTATTAGCCATGTTGTGAAAGAAAATATGGACAAAAAAAAGACAAAGAAAGTAAAGAAAGCATGCTTCAATTTGCATTCAGTCACCATCAGTTTTTTCTCTGGGGGTGGATAGCATTTTTCATCATGAGTCTTTCAGAATTATCTTGGATCATTGTATTGCTGCGAATAGCTAAGTCATTCACAGCTGATCACTTTACAATGTTGCTGTTACTGTGTACAGTGTTTTCCTGGTTCTGCTCACTTCACTTTGCATCAGTTCATGTAAGTCTTCCCAGGTTTTTCTGAAACCACCGTCCTTGTCATTTCTTATAGCACAATAGTGTTCCATCACAGTCATATTCCACAACTTGTTCAGCCATTCCCCAGTTGATGGGCATCCCCTTAATTTCCATTTCTTTTGTTGTTGTTCATTTTTTTTCAATTGTGTCTCAACTCTTTGTGACCTCATTTGGCGTTTTCTTTGCCATTTCCTTCTCCAGCTTACTTTACATTACAGATATAATTTACACTTACAAATTACATTTACATTACAGAAAAGGAAACTGAGACAAACAGGGTGAAGTGACTTGCCCAGGGTCACACAGGGAGTAAGTGTCTGAGGCCAGATCTGAACCCAGGAAGATGAGTCTTTGTGACTCCAGGCCCTATGCACTATGCCACCTAGCTGCCCCTATTCTAGGCCACCACCAAAAGAGCTTGTAGCACCTCTCCTAAAGGTACTTCTTCAAAAAAACTCCTTGGGTAGGCGCATCCTAGATTTGGAGCCAGAAGCCTTGGGTTCATATCCTGGCTTTGCCACATTTACTACCTGTGTGACCCTGGGCAATTTCAGTTCCTTGGGCCTCAGTCTTCTCGTCTGCAAAATGAGGGAATTCAGCTAGGTGATCTCTAAATCTGTCATTCATGGGTGTTACTGGCTCCCGAAGCCTCGCAACTATACTCGGGGTTCCCCCCAAGCCCCAGGCCTTTGCCTAAGCAAAGGACCTGATCTTGCGGACAATGAATGGGGCGGGAGCCAAAAGATGGTGAAGGACTCCATTTATTCAGGGTAGCAGCAAACTTTTATGTCTTTAGTGACGTAGGTACATTCTTTAGTTACATAGGTGAAGGACAGGTAAAATTCAAGACACCTGGGTACTAGGACCGCCCCGACCCCGCCTACTCTCCTCCCCTTCTCTTCCTGCGCTAACCGGAAGCTAACCCGAAGCTCCCTGCGGTCAGGCAGTCCAGGCAAAGAACCGGGAACTCCATGTGCTCAGGCAGGTCCAGGCAAAGACCTGGAATTGCCAGGGAGGCAACAAAGGCGAGACCCCTCCTCCTGGCTCCACCCATATCTCAAAGCCCTGAGTTAATCTCAGCAGGCCCCTGGGCCTGGAGGTCTGAGGAGGACAGGGCTCAGCTCTAACGCGGCCCGCAACACATGGGATTGTAGGAGTGTAGACCTGGAGCTGGGAAGGACTTCAGAGGACATCAGGCCCAACCCTTCCCCCACTGGATAGCTGAGGAAACTGAGGCTTGGAAAATGACTTGCCCAAGGTCACACAGTTAATTCTTCCAGTTCAGTTCAACAAGTATTTCTGACTTGCAAGAGGTGAGCAGTAGGGAGAAAAAGGCAAAACCAGAAACAGCCCCAGACTCAAGGAGCTATATTGTACTGGGACAAAGTAACACGGGTGCTGAGAGGGGAATACAAACTATATAAAAAGTCTTTCTGGTGGTAAGAGACAGGATGCTAATGTTGTGGGAAAGCCATGAAGGCAGGTGCCATGTCTAAGGTCACACCTAAAATGAACCCTGGAGGAAGCTTGGGATTCCAAGCATCAGGAGTGAGCACTCCAGGCATGGGACACAGCCTGTGCAAATGCATGGAGGCTGGCAGTGGCATCGATAGGGAAATGCCAAGCAAGTTAGTTTGGTTGGAATAGGGAGCGAGTAACTGAGATGGGTGGGAAGACAGTTCAACAACCTGCTTTTTTTAAACTACACACAAAGCAGGTCTGCCCCTTTGGCGCCTTGCCTAAACTATTCTGCCCTGAAATTCTCCTGAGGAATACATTGGCAGCTTTTTTTCTCAGTTAGTGAGTCAACAAGTATTTATTAAGAGCCTCTTACGTGCCAGGCACCGTATTAAGCTCTGGTGATACAAAGAAAGGCAAGAACACTGCCCTTGTTCTCAAGGAGCTTCCACACTAAATAGGGAGACGAGGTAAATAATTTGGTACTGGATGGATGCCAGTGTCCGAGGGAAGGCACTAGAACTAAGAGGAGTTGGGAAAGGCTTCCTGGAGAAGGTAAGATTTTGACCTGGGACTTGAAGGGAGCTAGGGAAGCCTGGAGGCAGAGATGAGGAGGGAGGAAGACATTCCAGGCATGCAGGACAGCCAGTGCAAATGCCTGGAGTCAGGAGATGGAGTGCTGTGTTTGCATCGTAAGAGTTCGTAGAGAGCAGTCAGGTGTGAGAAGACTGGAAAGGTAGGGAGGGACTGGGTTGTAAAAGGCTTTAAAAACCAAACAATGATTTGAAATTTAATCCTGGCAGTCATAGAGATCAGAGGACAGGAAGATCCAATGTAAAGATACCAACTAGCATTTAATGTAGCATATGCTGTGTTCCAAGCTCTATGCTAAGCACCAGGGGTATAAAGAAAAGCAAAAAACCAAAAACAAAACAATTCCTGTTCTCCCAGAGGTCAGAAGTTAACAAGGATTGTTCTTATTAACAATAATAATAACTGTCATTTACATAATACTTTCAGCTTTGCAGAACATTTCATATATATGTGTGTATATATATATATATATCAGCGCATTTGAGCTTCATATCAACCTTCTGAAGAAAAGACCATAGTCTGTCACTAAACATTTATTAAGTGCCTACTATGTGCTAGCTAAACACCACTCCACATAGTATTATCTTCATTTTACAGATGAGGAAACTGAGGCTCCAGATGGTAATATGATTTGCCCAGAATCACCCAGCTGGCAATTGTCAGTGACATGATTCCTACCCATCATCCTGACCTGAGGTCCAACACTCTCTCCACTACACCAGGGTCCCTAATTGAGTGGGACTGAATTGAAGGAGAGGTTAGCTTCATGGCCCCCCCAGCCCCAGAAACTGCATCTGATCGGGGCACCAGGGGGGAATGTGCAGGATGTCAGGATGTCCTCCGTCATTGGTCTCAGGTTCCAGTCACTTCAGCAAACACCTGTTTCATTCATCCCTTGTACTCGCCATCAGAGAAGACAAATTAAAATTAGTAAGGTCAGAGACTGAGCCCGAAGGCCAGGGGAATGAAATGTACAATTTACAGAGTTAGATGGGCCCAAAAGAGAATGCAGTGTGAGGGAATTCAAACCTCTGGGGAAACCCCCAGAATGATCCGATTTACAGCCCTCAGGGACTTTAGAAAGACAGAGAGAGCAAGCACAACCACAGCTATTTTCCAGAGGGAAGAAAAAGGGAGAAGTACCTTGGAATGGCCAGGTTAGAAATCGCTATAATAAGGATGGGGGCTGAACCTAGGATTTTATTGCTCTAGGGAACTGCCAAGTGGGGAAAATCCCTCTCCTGATATAAATTGGCAGCTCTTCAACTTGAGATGGTGGAGGGTTACCTTGAGCACTGAGCTGTTAGCCTCTGAGCTCTGTGACTTATTCCACAGCCAGGAAGCGTCAGAGGTGAGACTCCAACCTTGGTTTTCTTGTCTTAGAAGACAATTTTCTGGCCCTTGTGTCATACCCCCTGACATTTATGTGGCTCCTTAAAGTTGGCAACGTGCTTAATGCACATTATCTCAGAACTTCATAATAATCTTAAGTACCCACTCATAATAGTGGATAGAGCACCGGCCTTGGAATCAGGAGGACTGGAGTTCAAATTCTGCCTCAGATAAGACACTAGCTGTGTAGCTCTGGGTAAGTCACTTCACCTCCTCTCAGCCTCAGTTCCCTCATCTGCAGAACGGGGATAATAATAGCACCTCCAATATAGGATGATTGTGGGGATCAAATGGGGTAACATATATTTGAAGTGCTTTGCAAACGCTCAAGTTAGTTATCATTGCTGTGGTTATTACAGGAAACGGTAGATAGAGGGTAGAGAACAGAGATAGATTGTCAGAATCTGTTATTATCCAGTTATAGAATTGGCTACAAAGTAGAGGCCATGAGGAGGATGTGAAATCAGGCTGGACATCAGGGGGTCTCTGATCAGAGGAGCATAGATTTAGAAGGAACCATAGAGACCATCGCATCCAGCTTTCCCTCTTCCCCCTACATGTCACAGATGGGGAAACTGAGACAGAGAGAGTTTTTTTAAGTGACTTGCCTGGGGAGGGGTGGGAGAAGAGAGGTCATCACATAGCTACTGAGTACCTGGGTCAGAATTGGAACCCAGTTCTGCCCGACTCCCTGCCCAGTGCCCTTTCTACACTCCTCCATGGAAATACACTGTGACGATTAAAAGAGTTCTGAGAGAAATAATTTCTGGGTAATTTAATCATTTTATTAGCAAGGCCAGCATGTTTATTAATAAAAGGATGGTCATTTGGCTGTCTCTCTTAAAACAAAGACCCCTCGTGGAGATAGGCTCACAGTTTATATGGAAGAGCAGGTGTTCCTGAGGGTGGCAATCAACTCTGGTTAACAGTTAATGAGGGAATCAATATTACAATGAGAGGCTGGGCTCTATTACAATAAGGGTCTTGGGGTATGTGACTTGGATCACCTAAATCTTAGTCAAAGAGACTTATCAATTTCCTTATCACCGATCTGACAAAAGGGAGGATCCACATTTTCCCAGGCCTGTCTGAGCAAACACAATAAGCAGGAATGAACCTATTAGTTCAGACTTAGAGTTTCTTTTACTGTCTTTGATTAGATCTTGGCCTGGGTACATCTTTGAGAGAGATTTCCCACACTGGTTGATTTCTGGATGAGAAAGTAGGAGAAAAACCTTGGTCCTGATTCAGTAGTTAGTTATGTTAACAGATTTTTACTGAGCCAATCTCTAAAGTCTAACCTATTAATACAAGAGAGAAATAATCATTTCTTACCCCGCCCCACACACACACACACCCTTGTTATAATTCTGTCCCTGATAATTCCTCTAGAAAGGCTTCTTGGCCTTCAGCTAGGAGGAATTTTCAAAGCCAGGTGACGGGTCCCCAGAAAGTCAAGAGAGCCTGAAGTCATTGGAGCATTAACTAGGCCACCCCTCCACTGCTGTTGCTCAGCCTCTGGAAACACCTTGGGGGCCTCAAGAGCTCCGAGAGCCCTTGTTCCATTTGTCCTAATCTTGTAGTGAAGGGGTTCTTAGCCTAGGGTCCATGATTTTTTAAAAATAATTTGATAGCTGTATTTCAATAGAATTAGGTCCTTCTAGAATCATGGGTTTTAATTTATTCATTTTATTCTTAATATCAGTAGCTAGCAATTGTATTACTTTAGGGTTTACAGAAGGCTTTAAAGGTTATCTGGTTTGATCCTTACAACCGCCCTGTAAGGTTCTTATTCTGATTCAGATTCAGATTCTGTCTGAATCTCCATAATCACAAGCCACTAACTCATGCCTCTGAATAGAGGGGTGGAATGTCAAGCCCTAGGCCTATGGAATCCTTGGCTCATAGATTTAGAACTAAATCAAATCCAACTCCCTCAATTTCCAGATGAGCAAACTGAAGCCCAGAGACCACAAGGGACTTGTCCCACTTGCACTAAGTTTGAGAGATAGGATTTGAACCCAGATCCTCTGTCCCCTAATCCAGGATGCTCTCTACTGTCTCTAGTGGCTTCTGTCCTCCCACATCTACTACTAGCAGGAGCTACCTTCCAGAAGGTTGCTTTCCTGCCCAAAAGAGCCAAGGACCTTGAGAAGCCTAGGGATGGAGGGAGGGAGAAGGGACCCAGGAGGAGATGGGGCTGCAGTCCTCCTTCTGGTCTTTGGTGGCAAAGTGTAACATTCTTAGAACACTCCAATTTGATGCCATCCAGCTGCCTTGTCTCTCAGTCAGATGGGCAGGCCTCTGAGAACATGGAACATCCCTGTTTCACACCCTTCTCACACCATCTGAGACAGTGCCCATGGAGGTGGTTGGGCATTGATCATGGTAAAAGGCAGAAGGGCTTTCTGAGGATGGGCTGCACAGGGGTGGGAATACTGGGGCAGTGCTGATGTCAGAGCCCCAAGTAATCCATCCTATTTCTTTCTCTTCTCCTCTCTGCTCAGGCAAAGCAGTCCTTAGCCACCCTGACCAAGGACGTCCCCAAGCGGCATTCCCTCGCCATGCCGGGCGAGACAGTTCTCAACGGCAATCAGGAATGGGTGATGCAGGCGGACCTCCCACTCACTGCGGCCATCCGGCAGAGCCAACAGACGCTCTACCACTCACATCCCCCCCACCCCACAGACCGGCAAGGTGAGTCCCAGCTGGGCCCACAGTAGTGGTTGGCTTTTAATGGAGCCTTCCATCAAAGGAGAAAGCCAGCTCCCCTGGAAAGTTCTAGAAAAAAGCACCAATATTCTAGTTTTCTAGAGCTCTGGCATTTGAATCCACTAGTAGCTGATGGTCAAACTCCTGAGCCCCATCAGAGGGGTAATGTGGTGTGGTGGGAAGACTCGAGTTTGTCAGAGGGCAGACATGGGATTGAGTCTTGGCTTTGCTCCTCCCTGCCTCACCAACTCCAGGCAGATAGCTTTACCTGTCTTAAGTTCTTGGCATCTGGGGCAGCTAGATGGCACAGTGAATAGAACACCAGCCCTGGAGTCAGGAGGACCTGAGCTCAAATCCGGCCTCAGGCACTTGATGTTAGCTGTATATCTTTGGGCAAGTCACTCACCCCCAATTGCCTTGCCTTCCCCCCTCAAAAAAAAAGTTCTTGGCATTTTCTGTCAGGGGTTCTTAACCTTGGGATTCCAGGCACTTGGTTTTTAAAAAATTTTTGATAATTGCATTTAAATATAATTGATTTCCTTTGTAATCCTCTGCTATTTACTTTATGCATTTAAAAAAAAAACATTCTTCTTTAGAGGCAGCCAGGTGGCTCAGTGTGTAGAGTCCTGGACTTGGAGCCAGGGAGACCTGAGTTCAAATCTTGTCTCAGACAGTTGTAGCTGTATTACTCTTCACAAGTCACCTAACCCCCTTCTGCCTCAGTTTCCTCATGTGTAAAATGAAGATAATAAAAGCACTTACCTCCCAAGGTTGTTGTGAAGATAAAATGAGACAGTATCTATAAAACAGCACAATGCCTGGCACACAGTAGGTGCTTAATATTTATTATTTATTCTGAAAAGGGGTCCAGGACAAACAAAAAGTTAGGAACCCATGTCCTACCTAGATGATCCCTAAGAGCCCTCCCATTCTCTGTCTTGAATCCTCAAACCCTGTGCCTGGCAGATTCTGTTTTTCCCTCTTTTATGATAATAATAAATGTAATCACTGACATCTGCATAACTTTTTAAAATTTGCCAAGCCCCCCTGCCTTAGATGATCTCACTGAAGTGTCCTCATGGCCTCATGAAATGAGTGTTATCATCCTCAGTAAGCTGAGGAAGAGGGAGGAAGTGACGTACCCAGTCACTAGTACTGACAGCCAGTGCGTATCATCGATGGGCTATGACCCCAGATCTTCCTGGTTCCAAGTCTGGTGCTGTATGGACAAGATATAAAAGAAAATTGCCAGATTTGAATGGCAGATGCAACAGGACCATGTCAGACGGGGGGAGGGCGTGGGGGAGGTCAGCGGGCCGTCGCCAAAGGCCCCAAAGCTGCTGTTCTTTCGTTTAATTCAACAGATCAAGGCCACAAGCACAGAATGGGGGAGGCGTGGCTAGATGGAAAGAGCTGAGGGTCCTAGCAGACTTTAGCAATAGAAGGCGACTGAATGAGGTCGTCTCAGACTGTATTAATAGAATACCGAATGGAGAAGACAGAGTGGAGCATACAGGACGGAACAAGGTGTCTCAAAGGTCTTGGTGCAGTTTTAAGTTTTAGTAACTTCCAAAGCATAAATGCTACCACCTTACCCCCCAAAAGCCCCATCATTTGAAAGTTTAATTATTTAAATTTATTTTCCATTTATTTACTTTTGTGGATTTGGGATGAATATATTTTCAATTTTAACAAGACGGAGCACCCTGTCTGGATGACAGTTTCTCAGACCAGCAGATTGGGAGAAGATACCTCAGGCACCTGATGCATCTCTGTTAGTCTTTTTCTTTTGGGGTCATGTCAGAACTGTCCTGTATTCATCAAAAACTCATTCTTTGGAAAACCTTAAGGCGAGGGTTACAAATGCCATCCTTTCAGTCACTGAGCAACAGCTGATTGAAGTTTTTTTTTTTTAAACAAAGTTTGAAGCTGAAGAGTGATGCATAGCACAAGATACATTGAATTTTAATAAGAAAAATAAGTCTTTTTACAATTTAAATAAACAAACTTTCCATTTTTTTTGGTAAGTTTGTAGCATTTGTACTTCTGAAGTGATTAAAAGTTTAAAAGCTCAGTAAGACATTTGAGGGGACCAGCTAGGTGGCACAGTGGATAGAGTTCTGGCCCTGAAGTCAGGAAGACTTATCTTTGTGAGTTCAAATCTGGCCTCAGACCCTTACCAGCTGTGTGACCTTGAGCGAGTCCCTTCACCCTGTTTGCCTCAGTTTCCTCATCTGTAAAATGAGCTGGAGAAGGAAATGACAAACCACTCCAGTGTCTTTGCCAAGAAAACCCCAAATGGGGTCACACAGAGTCAGGCATGACTGAAATGACTGAACGACAACAAAGACAGTCGAGAAGGATAGGACAGGACAAGTAGACCTCATTGAGACTGTTATGTCCAATTCTGGCCACTGCACTCTAGGAGAAGCACTGATAATCTGGAGAGTTTTCAGAGGTGGGCACCCAGGATGTGAGGGCACTGGAAAGCATTGCTGTAGGAACATCAGGAAAAGGAACTGCTGAGAAGAGAAGACCACAAAGCAGAACAGATACAGGATTGTACTTGGAGGAATTCAACAGGAATACCTGGGTTTGAATCCCACCATTGGCACTGATGAGCCATGTAACCCTGAGCAAACCTCTAGGCCTCTCTGGACCTCACTTTCTTCATCTGTGAAAATCAGGGGACTTGGACCTGATGGCGGCTAACATTCCTTCCCAGCTCGAAATTTATGGCTCGATGTCAGACTTAAGGGAATGTGAGAGCTCCTTTTGAATCATTGCCACAGGAAGTGGGATGCACCGTGTTCTTCTGCCTGGCCCATCAGGCACTTAGTACCTGCTTGTTGAATTTAATTGAATGAATGGGTTCTGGTGGCCCAAAAGACCTTGATACTTCATTATCCCTGTCCTCCCATGGGGCTGGTTTCTGTTTCTGCTGAAGTAGATCCCAACCCATCCACTCCTTCAGATTCTGGGTTCTTCTCACCTCTGTCTCTCTGAGGATCTCTCAACAATCCATTCAATATGCTAGTGGGGTCCCGTTGATTCTTATGATACTTAGTGGATTCCAGTGAAGTGTTTCTCAAGGATTTGCTGTGGTCAGACACTGTCCTCGGTGCTCAAGACACAAAGACAAAAATTAAACAGTCTCTCTCCTCAAGGAGAGAAATAACTTGGCCGCATCAAAGTGTGTACAGAATACGTTCAAAATAAATTCAATATGATTCTGAGGGGAAGAGTTTGGAGAAAATGCCCACATTCATAGGATCAATTCAGCCCACTCCAACAAGCATTTCTTTAGTTATTTAGTTAGTTATGGTTTTTTGGAAGTAATTGAGGTTAAGTGACTTGCTCAGGGTCACACAGCTAGTAGGTGTCTGAGGACAGTACCAGACAGGACCTTATCTTTGTACTTCTAACTCCAGGGCTGGTACTCTATTCACTGCACCACTAACTGTCCCTGCCAGCAAGCATTTATTAAGTGTCTGCTAAATTGCCGCCACCACCATGACCAACCACCATAATCACTGTCACTTTACTCCCTACCAGATAAGGCACATGGCCCATAGCATTTAGTAGATGTGGATATAAAAATGAAGATTTTTAAAAAGGGTCCATCCTTGAAAGGCTTACATTCTACTCTAGGAAGACAATACATATACAAATAAGTAAATAGACAATTAAATCTAAGGTAGTTTTTTGGTGCAATGGGACGTTAATAACTGGAGGCATTGGGAGAGACCTCATGTTGGAGGTGAACCTTGAAGGAAGGTAGAGATTCCAAGAGCCTTGAGATGAGGACTTTCCTGATGCCGCCAGCTGGTAATGCTCTACTGTACCAAAAATTGCTAATATTGTATTCCAGATGGAGGAACAGTTTGTTCAGAGATAGGAGGTGGATTTCCTGTACAGTAAACATCAAGTTATTTAGTGTGGCTGGAACATAGAGCACCCTAGTGGGGAGTCACGAAAAAATGGATTGGAATCAGATTGTGAAGGGCTGTCAAGACCAGAAAGAATCAGTCAAATCAATAAATAGTCATTAAGTCATCAATATGTGCCAGACACTATGTTAAGTGCTGTGGATACAAAAAGGAATGAAAACATGGGCCCTTTACATTCTAACATGTTATGCTAGAAGGCATAGGGAGCTGCTGTAGCTTTTTGAGCAGAGGAGTAATGCAGCCAGATCTGTGCTTTAGGAATATGAATTTGGTCATTAATTGGAGAATGTTTTGAAGAGGGGAAAGACTTGGAAGCAGGGACATTAATAATAAAACTGTCCAGGTGAGAGGAGATAGGGGCTGGGGAATCTCAGAGCTACCATGCCCTTCAGATGCCATTTCTTTTACAATATTGAAAACAGGTAGCCTTCTACTTGAAGACCTTCAGTGATGGTAATGATGATGATGATGATGATGGTGGTGGTGGTGGTGATGATGATAGCTGGCATTTAGATAGCACCTACTGTGCGCCAGGCACTATGCTAAATACTTTACAATATCTCATTTGATGTTCAGGAGCTCACTACCTCCATTCTGCTTTGAGGGATAGGGGATTGGTTTTTGTTTGTGTATTTGTTTGCTTTGGACATTGAGGGAGACTGTAGATCTCCTGGAGTATAGAGAGGGTCTGATGTTACCTGCAGCTTCATGAGGTCTGAAAGCAAGGCCATTCTTGATTTGGTGGATTGCTAGAGTTAGCAGGGACACCTAGGTGGCACAGTGGATAAAACACTGGGCTTGAGGTCAGGAAGTCTCATTTTCCTGAGTCGAAATCCGGCCCCAGTCATTTACTAGCCATGTGACCCTGGGCGAGTCACTTCACCCTGTTGGCCTCAGTTTACCTGGAGAAGGAAATGGCCAAACACTCCAGTATGTCTGCCAAGAAAACCCCCGAATAGGGTCACAAAGAGTTGGACACAACTGAAAAAGGACTAAATAACAACAAAAGAGTTAGCAGAGGTGGGTGGGGTCCGAGTGGTTCCCCACAGTGGGTGGTTTTCAGCCCTTGGTTGAAGCAGAGGAAGGAGTGAGCAAGACCTTAGTGATTTTCTTTTAACTTTGTGAACTGTTTCTCCTGGGCCTGAACCCCTTAGGGTGTCCTGAAGTCACCACCTCTTTATTGCATATGTGCCATGTGCCCTATCTGGCAGGGAATAAAATGACATGGATTATGGTTGTTGGTCATGGTGTTGGCAGCAATCCATCACTTAATTTAAAAAGCATTTATTAAGCGATTGGGGTCAGGATAGGCAAAGCCAGCACCTGTCTTCAAGGCACTCCCATACTAACACTAGCAGCTGAAGGGGCAGTATAGCATGATAGAATCAAGACTTGGGTTTAAGTCCTATCTCTGACATAGCCTACCTGGGTGCCCATGGGAGAGTCACCTAACTTCTCAGGGCCCCAGGTAACTCTCTAAGGCTCTAGGTTACAGATGAGTTGCTGTCTCTCTGCATTGGTAGGGGTTTCCATACTGGGAGCTCTACCATGTGGATGAAATCGTGGCAGTAGAACACTAAGTGTTCTACCACATGGCCCACCAAGCTTAGAGTACCTCAGAGTACCTTCAGAGAAGGAAGAGGGCAATGGACAGAATTCAAGTCAGTTTGGTAAATGTTTCTTGAGCCTGACGTGGTGGTGAGAGGGCCCATCTGAGAGTCAGCAGGGTCCCAAGTTCAAACCCCACCTTTTGCTAGCTTTGCAACCTTGGTCAAGTCCCTTCAGCAATCTGGACATCAGTTTCCTCATCTATGCAGTGGGGATAAATTAATAGCTACAGTATATCTAAAAAGGTCAAGTGAGATCATGGGTATAAAGTACTTTGTAAGTCTTAAAGTCCTTTACTTTAGCCAAGATATCACCCTTGACCTCACAAAGATGTGCATGGTCTCTCCATGGGATAAAGCACAAATATAAATAGCTATCACACCCAAAAATAGGTGACGAGAGAAATGCAGCTGTAATGGAAAGTGTTGAATTTTGGAGCTAAATGACGTCTATTTAAAATCCTGGGTTTACCACTTACTAGCTCTGTGATTTGGGGCGAGCCACTGAACCTCATGAGGTCCCACTTTCCTCATCAGTAAAATAGGAGGGGCGGGCCGATGTGACCTCAAAATTCCCTTCCAGCACTGAGTCTATAATTCCATGGTCTCATGACCCTGCTGGCCGGATGAGGCTGGGCGAGTCATTGAGCCTCTCCAAGGCTCTGCTTTCTCATCTGTAAAGGGGGAATAGTAATATTTACCTCACAGGCTCAAATATGCATAAAGCACTTGGAAATTATAAAGTACCATGAAAGTGCCCATCATCATCATTATTGTTATTATGGACATTGTTATCATCATCATCATCATTCTTTTTTTTTTTGAGGGGGGAAGGTAGGGCAATGGGGTTAAGTGACTTGCCCAAGGTCACGCAGCTAGTAAGTATGTCAAGTGTCTGAGGTCACATTTGAACTCAGGTCCTCCTGACTCCAGGGCTGGTGCTGTACTCATTGAGCCACCCAGCTACCCCCATTATCATCATTATTAGTATTATCATCATCGTTTAATGTGTTTGGGAGTGTTTTGGAAAGCAAAGGGGATGTAAATAGGGTTGGTACTAAAAGAAGAAAAAACACTCCACGGAGTAGGGATGTATGTGTGAAAGGTGAGCTTGGAGAAGCTCTCAGGAGGAATAAGGACAGTAGCAACAAGATTGTTTCCTTCTGTTCCCTTCCTAACTCGCTGTGTCCCAATTTCCAGCTGTCAGGGTGAGCCCCTGTCATTCTCGGCAGCCTTCCATCATCTCTGATGCATCTGCGGCCGAAGGAGACCGGTCATCGACGCCAAGTGACATCAACTCCCCTCGTCACCGGACGCACTCCCTCTGCAATGTAAGGTTCTTTGTCTTGTCTTACCCTTCATACCACTCCCATTCCACCTGCTTCTCTCCTCTCTCCACCTCCTCAAAGCAGAGCACAGGCAGGGTGGGATGGGCAGGAAGAGGGCATTCCTCCTCCTCCTCCTCCTCCTCCTCCTCTTCTTTCCTTCCATGCCTCCCTGCTTCAGTGAGAACATTCGGGCTTTTCTGCATTTCACTCCAGGCTGACCCAGTGAAATTACCCAGCCCCTTTGGTTCATTGGTCTAGCATTTCATATTCCCTTTCTTCCTATTGCCAGAGCATTGGGGTGTGGAAGAATAGAAAAGAATGGAGATTGTTTGCTATCACCACCTCAGGGAGGATAGGGGAGTGAAGAACTCTCTAGGCTGAGTACCCAAGAGAAAGTCAGGAGTTGGCCCTGCCTCTCCATGATAGCCAGGAGTAAGCAAAAGTCATTGCCAACCTGACCCAGCACCATTGTCCATGTAGCCCTGTGGTTGGATGGATGGATGGATGGATGGATCAGTGGAAAAGCATTTATTAAGTGCTTACTGTGTGCCAAGCACCATGCTAAGTGCTAGATACAAATACAAAATACAAAGGCAAAGACAGGTCATGCCTTCAAAGAGCTTACAGTGGTGACCAAGGAGGCATATCTGGTCTGGAGAGCTACAAGAATAGTGAACATGGGGAAATAGATCAGCACACTTTTTTCGAGGCGCAATAACAGTTGGTTTGATTATGATTACAAAGGACTAGTTTCTGGCCAGGCATCGTTGGCCTCTCAGACAGCCTCAGAGGACTAGGGATCTCCCCAGAATATCCTAGTTCTGCCTTCAATTCAGTTCTGTTCAACAAATGTTTATTAAGAGCTGATTATGTACCAGAGAGTCAGGGTAGCCTAATGGATACGGGACCAGCCTTGAGAACCAGGAAAGCCTGGGGTCAAGCCCTGACTGATGCAAACTGGCTCTGTGACTCCAGAAAACTTACTGAACCTCTCAGTGCCCATTACTTAAGGGCATTTAATGGCCCAAGGCCATTCTCTAAGACTGTAGGTTATTTACCGCAGGGCTATCAAACTCCTCCAGCCAACCTCCAAGTACAGCCAAACCAGATTAAAATGTAATTGGAAAATGTTTAACAAGATAAATAAGACAGACTGTAACATAGTTAATGATAATTTGTGATTGTCCAAGTCAATAGGGTCACACAGGGTTCTCTTTCTACCCAAGTTTGATGCCACCAATTTACAAGTAGCCAATCTTTTGGTCGAGAGAATTTCCACCTTGAGAATTCCCAATCCCATTGAAATCACAAGTCTAGAGCAAAATATTAAATTAAATAACCATGTCCAAGGCATTGGGCTTGGCACTAAGAATACAAAGACAAAAGAAAACCAGTCTTTACCCTTGTGGATGTTCCATTCTGCTTGGGAGAATACCATATTTGTCTGGATCAATAAGTATGAGAGACTTTGAGGAAGGGGAACACATCAACAAATGGAGGGATTGAGAAAGGCAGCTTGTAAATGTGAATCCATTATCCAAAAATTTAGCTAAAATTTCTTTTAAGCTATTTCTGTCTTCAGCCTATCGCACCTGAATGTAGTCCATGAGTTTGGGCCTTGTGAAGGTGCAACTTGCCTAGGCTGATATCCCTCAGGGTAGGATAGCCTTCCAAAATATCTGCCTGTTGGAAAGTACTCCCTCTCTTACCCTCATCTGCCTTGTGTTCTCCTAAGATTCCAGATCCTCTCATGCTCTGGCCTCAACACATCAAGTAAGAAGTCTATAGGTTTGGGTTGGCACAATCAGAACATTGTTTCTACCTTATTCTCATTCGCTATTCTTATGTATCAGGTAAACTACAACCAGAGGACAGTATTCCCTTGCCTGTAATTTCTTTTTTTTTTTTTTTTTTGGTCCAAGCATCTAGATTTCCCAAAGGTATAGGAGAGTCTTCGATTATTGTGTACACTTCCACATCTAGACGCTGTACAGATGTAGTGAATGGACAGACCCCTGGCCTGAGAGTCAGAGGATCAAGGTTCTCTGGTCTTGGCCCTGCCATTCCCTACCTCTGTGATTTGGGGCAAATCATTTCATTTTCTTTGCCTCAGTTTCCTTATCTGTAAAACAAGAATATTAATACCTGTCTTGAATGTCCTGTATGGCTGGGATAATATGTTTAGAAGTACTTTTTAAAATGTCAAGTGTTATGCCAATGTAAGGTGGTGGTACTGACAATAGTAATAGTAGTAATAACCTTCTATAGAAAAATCTCTCTTTGTTGAAACCACCCAGCCCAAATTAGGTGCTTCACTGAAGTTTGAAGATGAGCCTGAGGTCTCAAGAGTTTAGCCATGCACACTGAGCACATGCCCAGGCAGGCTTCTAGGCTAACTTGGAAGAGATTAGATTGGGGGGTTGACAGTGATCTCTGCCTGCCATCTAAGGACCAACCTGGCTAAGTTCAGAGAGATTTATCACCAGATGACAGGCTAGGAAGCCTGGCAATTAATGAGCTCTGATTGCTACGTCAGGATGCCATTTGGGGCAGGCACTTAGGCAGAAGCTTCGAAACATGGGTGTTTTTCTTTAAATCTCATTGAAAGTTTGAATGGCTTAGATTGGTGGACTGAGGGCCTGTATCCAAGGCCCTCCATCTACCCCAGGAATTGTGAGCTGTTCTTTTAAACATGTATGTATGTATGTATGGATGTATGTATGTATGTGTATATACAGATATACATACATACATTATTTATATATACACACACATACACATTATATATACACACATTATATGTACACACATTTATATATACGTACACACATACATACATTATATATATACATATACATACATTGTTTTTACATATAAAATATAGATAGTAATTTACTTTTCCCTAGTTACATGTAAAAACAATCTTTAACATTCATTTTTAAAACTTTGAGTTCTAAATTCTCTCTCTTCCTCCCCATCCCTCCCACCCCCCCAATTGAGAAAGCAAGCAATTCAGTATAGGTCATACATGTGTAATCGTGCAAAACATTTCCATAATAGCCATGTTGTGAAAGGAAACAGACCAAAAAAACCTCAAGAAAAGTAAAGAAAGTAAAAAAAAAAATTGCTTCCATTTATATTCAGACCCCATCAGTTCTTTCTCTGAGGCTGGATAGCATTTTTCATCATGAGTCCTTCAGAGTTGTCTTGGATCATTGTACTGCTGAGAATACCTAAGTCATTCACAGCTGGTCATTGCACAATATTGCTGTTACTTCATTTTGCATCAGCCCATGTAAGTCTTCCCAGGTTTTTCTGAGAGCATCCTGCTCATCATTTCTCATAGTGTAACAGTATTCTATCATAATCATTTACCACAACTTGTTCAGCCATTCCCCAATTGATGGGCATCCCCTCAATTTCTAATTCTTTGTCCCCAGAAAAGAGCCGCTATCAATATTTTTGTACATATAGGTCCTTTTCCTTTTTGATTTCTCTCTCTTTTTGGATAGACCTAGTAGTGGTATTGCTAGGTCAGAGGGTTTTATAACCCTTTGGGCATAGTTCCAAATTGCTCTACAGAATAATTGAATCAGTTCACAACTCCACCAACAGTGAGCCATTCTTTAAAGAAGCTTGATGACATCCTCTCTGTCTCAGAGTACTGACTCTAGAGTAAGAGGGTTTGGGTTCGAATTCTGTATCTGACATGTGAGTGTGAGGCATGGGTATTCCACGTGTGGTCTTGCTCTATAAAATGAAAGGATTGGACTTAATGGCCTCCATTGTCCTTTCCACTCTGGTCAGTCATCAAGGGTTTATTAAACCCTTGTGTACTAGGTACCGTGCTAAGGTCTAGAGATACAAAGAAAGCCCCTTGGGGGCTCCCGTTCTGCTGGGAGAGACAACTTTCAAACAACTATGTACAGACAAAGTATATAAAGTATAAATGAAAGGTAACTCAAAGGGAAAGGACTAGCAGGTGAGGAGGCAGGGTGGGGAGAGGGGGGGAGCTGAGGCAGGTTTGCCATGGGGGAAAGACCTCCTGTAGAAGATAGAAATTGAACTCAGTCTTGAAGGAAGCCAGAGAAAATAAGCGATGACAATGAGAAGGGAGGAGTAGGGCACAGCCAGTGTAAATGCGTGGAGGTAGGAGATAGGATGTCTTGTATGAGCAGCAGAAAAGAGGCTAGCGAAGCTGGGTCATAGAGTAGTACATAGAAGTAAAATGCGAGAGTTAGGGAAGACTGAGGAGGTGGGAAGGGTCCAGGCTTAGATGGATTAGCTTATATACACATGGGTTCTTAGTCTAGCCAAGCCCACTGAAGGTATGCCGGGGAGCCATCGAGATAATCACCTATATTTTTAGAAGTAATGGGGCTCATGAGGTATAGAAATCTATCTTGCCCTACAGGAAAGTCAGGGGAGAGGGGATGGTGGGGGGAGTGGGGTGATAGAAGGGAGGGCAGACTGGGGAAAGGGGCCATCAGAATACATGCCATCTGGTGGTTGGGGGGAGGGAAGAGATGGGGAGAAAATTTGTAACTCAAAATCTTGTGGAAATGGGGGGCAGCTAGGTGGTGCAGTGAGTAGAGCACCAGCCCTGGAGTCAGGAGGACCTGGGTTCAAATCCGGCCTCAGACACTTGTCACACTTACTAGCTGTGTGACCTTGGGCAAGTCACTCAACCCCAATTGCCCTGCCTTCCCCCCTCCAAAAAAAAATCTTGTGGAAATGAATGTAGAAAACTAAAAATAAATTAATTATTCTAATGGGGAAAAAAGAAGTAATGGGGCTCCCTCTTAAGGACTACTGATTAGACATATAAAGACGGCTTTTGAGGTACCTGATGGCTGTTGAGGTATTCGCTGGTTCTAATGGTGGGAGCAGGAGGAGATGGAATGTTTTCTTATGGAATCGATAGTCTGTAGGATGACCCTGGTCATGGGGGAATGGGATTATGTTCCATTCATCAACTGAATTTCTCTCTTTCTGCTGGTAGGGGGACAGTCCCGGACCCGTACAGAAGAATTTACACAACCCAATTGTACAGGTAGGTTGGAGTTCCTCTAATCAGCTGGGCCCTCTTTGACCCAATACCCAATAGCCTTGTACCCCATGGCACCTCTTCATCACAGGACCCCTCATCTCATTCACCTTCACGACATACCTGCAAGGTCCCACTTTCCATCTTTGCAGATGGAGGCAGCAGAGATTAAGCAACAGGGTGCATAGGAAAAGGCCAAAGGATTTGGGATCGGAGGACCTGGGTTTAAATTCTCCCTTTGATGCTTCCATCCTGCGTGACCATGGGTCACTCGCTGGGCTTCTCTGGGCATGTCTCCTCTTTAAAATAAGGGGGTTGGACCAAATGACCTCAGAGGTTCCTTCTGGCTCTAAATCTCTCACCCTATGAATGAGAAGGTTAATAATGTCAAGTAAAAAAATTCTTAAGTACCTCCTCTGCTTAGTTGCTGTGATTAGGCAAAAGATATACAGAAAGGCAAAAAAGCATCCCTGCCCTCAAGAAGCGCACATTCTAATGGGAGAGATAAGATGTAAACAAGCTATAAATGGATAAATGGGAGCTGATCAATGGCGGAAGGCACTAGAATTAAGGAGGCTGGGAAAAGGCTTTGTGTAGAAGGTGAGATTAAAATAACAGTTCACTTTTATATACAGTGTCTTGAGGTTTTCAAAGTGTTTTCCTCATGACAGCAGCCCTGTGAAATTACTGACCCAGGGATGATTATTTCTCCCATTTGACCAATGAGTAAACAAGAGCCTAGAAGAGTTTGAGAGACTTGTTCAAGGTCCCACAGTTACTCAGCACCTGAGGCAGAATTTGAACCCAGGTCTCCAAGTGGTTGCCTTCTACCACGAGGCTATTCAGGGGCTGAAGACTGAAGAAGAACGTGAACCTGAGCCTCCCCATTCTAGGCCTTCCCTTAGAACTCAGCTACGTCACTCATTCCCAGGCTAATTCTGCAACCTTATGGAATCATGGGATTGTGGAGCCAACCCACTCATTTCCTAGAGGAGGAAACTGAGTCCCAGAGCTAGAGAAAGCTATGCCCAGTGTCCACAGGAAATAAGAAACCGAGTCACAATTCAACCTGGGAAGCAGCACACAGCATAGCAGAACCATTGGTGACTATGGAGTCAGAAGACGTGGCTTTGGATTTCAGCCCTGCCAGGTGTTACCTGGTGATCTCAGGCAGGTCACTTAGTCAGCAAGCATTTATGAAGCACCTGCTGTGTGCCAGGTTCTGTGCTTAGTGCTAAAGATACAAAGAAAGGTGAAAAAAAATAGTCCCTGCTCTTAATGAGCTTGCAATCTGGAGACAACATGCAAATAACTATGTGCATATAAGCCATATACAGGTTAAATTGGAGATGATCAATAGGGAGGGTACTCGCATTAAGCAACGGATACTTAACCTGTCTGGGCCTCAGTTTCCTCATCTGTAAAACGGGAGGGTTGGACTAGATGGCCCCTAAGGTCCCTTCCTGCTGTGGATCTAGGATCTTGGGATTTCCTGACTCTAAAAATCTGTGGAACGGTCTTCCTCAAGAAGGAGTGGGCTCCCCACCACTGGAGGTCTTTGAGTGAAAGCTGGATGACTATTTGTTGACGATAGCTGGTCCTTATTCCTGTTCAGGCGCTTGCTGGACCAGATGGCCCCTGAGGTCTTTTCCACCTCTGCCACCAAGGGCTTCTATACAAGTCAAAACCACCCGTGTATATCCAAGTCTGCCTCACTTGGGTGATTCAGAAAGTTTTTGAAAAGCCTGAAAAAAACTGAATCAAAGTCATCATTCCATTAGGGTCCATAGAGCTAGAAGGAGCCTCAGAGATCATCTAGGCTTTTAGACCTATTTCCCTTTGCTTTCCCTTACAACCAAACATAGAGATGACATTCTTCCCTTTGGGTTGATCTTCTCTTGGTAGTTGGTGGTTTTTTGTGTCCTTCTTCACTGTGTCAGTTCATTAATGATGTGGAAACTTGATATACAGCTGGGATTATGCCGCTCAATGATCACATAACCTTGGGTGTCACTTCTGTGGGCCTTAGTTTTCAGACATCTGGGGAACGAGGGCTTTGGACTTAGTGATATCTAAGGTCCACTGGCACTTTATAAAGACCTGGTTTTGAATCTTGCCCCTGGCACTTACTAGGCAAATCACACCCCCTTCTAAGTCTTGTTTTTGTAAAAAGTAAATCACAATACACATTTACCTACTCTCAAGGTTATGATGGAGAAGGCATTTTCTTTGGTAAATTGTATAGCACTATAGAAATGTGAGAAGATATAATATTTTTGTTCAGTCATTTCAATTGTGTCCAACCCTTTGTGACCCCATTTGGGGTTTTCTTGACAAAGATGCTGGAGTGGTTTGCCATTTCCTTCTTCAGTTCATCTGACAGATGAGGAAACTGAGGCCAGCAGGGTGAAGTGACTTGCCCAATGTCCTACAGCTAACCAGGGCCTGAGGCCAGATTTGAACTCATGAAGATGAGTCTTCCTAATTCCAAGCCCAGCATTCTATGCATTGTGGCAGAGGTATAACAACTATCACCATGATTTCAGGGCCTGGAATCACTGTTTTAAAGTCCCATACAATATTAGGTTTCCTTCAGAGGTAAGGCAACGCTGTTAGCTACCATCTGCTCCAGTAAGCCGCTTTGTCACATCTAACCGTCTTTTCCTTCTTCTCTCCTTCCCCTGCTGCCTTTCCCTTGACTTTTTTAGTCGCTAGAGGATCTTGAAGACCAAAAAAGGAAAAAGAAAAAAGAGAAGATGGGATTTGGCTCCATCTCCCGGGTCTTTGCCAGAGGGAAGCAGCGGAAATCCCTCGATCCAGGCCTTTTTGATGGTACTGCCCCTGATTATTACATTGAGGAGGACGCGGATTGGTGATAGCCCGCCTCCGACTGCTGCCCGTGTATGTGTGTGTTCGCGTGCGTGTATGTGCGCCAGGTGCGTCCGTCCGTGTGCGTGGGGATGTGTCTAACATCAAGAAAAACAAGAAGCGTGAGCCCCTTCCTCCCCTCCGCCGCCACCTCTGTAACTGATGTATATATTACAAACTATGTGTGAATATGTTAACTGTTCGTTGTCGTTGGAGCGATGCAGGTGTGTTGTTTTCTGATTTCTTTTTGTTGTCGTTGGTTTCTTTTTTTTTTTTTCAATGTTTGGGGCTTTATTTTTTGTTTCGTTTTGTTGTTCATTTGGGGGTTTTTCTGTTTTTTTCCCCTTTTTTGCACCCCTTCTTTTATGAAACTTGAAGGACTGCTGTGTATTTGTAAATAATGGAAAATCCGTGTGCACCTTGTGCTTGTAAACGTCTCTTGTCCAAACCGCTCTTGCTGGAGCCCAGCCTCATGATGCGTTCTGTATCTGGTCTGTTTCCCCCCACCCACCCCCAGTGTGAGCGTTGGGGGGGAGTGGGGTCCTGAGAGTGCACAGGGCACTCAGTGCCTCAATCACATTAACAACAAAAATACCAACCCCATCCTGGCAGGGTTTGTTGTCCACAAAGACTAATGAGCCCAGACAAGTGGTTGTCTTCTTGGCTGGGTTCATAGGAGATTAAAAAAAAAAAATAGGCTCTTTTTAATGGCCTACCAGTTTTTAAATTTTTTTTCTTTAAGAAGGAAAAAAAATTGTTTCATTTAATTTATTTGCACAAAAGCAGAAAACTTATTCTATCTAAATTATTGCATAAATATTGGAACTTCTATTTTTCCAAGGGGTGGGAGGGAGGTGGGTGTGTTTCTATTGCCTGTATGTTCTATATCACGCTGCTGCCAAATAGAGATAGCGTTTAAGACGGCCGGAGCCCAGGGAACATGTGATTTCAGCCTTTTGTATTTTATCCGGTATTTTTCTGTTCCTCCCATCTCTGTCTCATCAACATTCTCTCCTCCCCCAGGCTAGACCCATACATAGCCTCAGTCTGGTCTGTCTGTATAAATTCATCCAGGGCATAGAATGCTGATCACAGGGGTGGCCTGGCCACAGGTGAAAAATCGTGAGCAAAAGGGGTGGGGTAGATAGAGCTGGCTACCAGTCTGAGAACCAAGCAGACATCTGTATTGTCAGGGTCGGCCCCTGAGGGGACCTCAAGTTTCTCTCCATGACCACATCTTTCCTCTGCTCCTTTTTAGTCTGTCCATCAGCCCTTTAAGAGTGGAGGACAGAGTGTCTCCAAGGGAGTCACGGCACCCATCCCAAGGGAATGTTGTGCCAGGCATATTTCTCCAGCGTGGGGGATCCATTCCATACCAAATGTCTGTCTTTTAGTCCCGTGGCACTTCAGCAAAACTCCCTGGGCCTCTTTCTGTCTTGTCATCCATCCCACACTGCAACAGGTGAGGCTTAGCAACCCAGGTAGGAAGAGCTGTCTCTGAGTGGCCTCTCTCAGAGCTTCTTGGAGACATTGTCCACACCCCCTCCCACCCACCCATCCCCTTGATCATGTTTCATAAGCTAAAGGGCTGTGTGCGTTGATGATGGCGGGCCGATTGCAGCCTGCCTGAGGTCTCAAAACAGATGGCCAATTTTATTTTTAACTGTGATTTCCCCACCCGGGCCCCCCTTCATCCTCTCTACTAATACAACTCAGAGTCAGGTGTATACTGCAGATGACTGTACACCATGCTTCCCGCTGACCATACCATTTAAAGCTCTCTAAAGTCAACCGTGTACTAAGTTTTAGGAAGCCTGTTTGCTTTAATAACTCCTCAGTGCGCCCTCTTTGAAAAGGGATATTTTATCTTCAAACTATAGATCAAAGCAAACCTTGGCATGACAAGCTAGTTTCTGGATTTCTTTTGGATGGGATGAGCAGTTTGGGGAAAGGGAAGGGTGGGAAGCCCCAAGGGGTCTTCGGATAGGGACTTCAGACTTGCCCTGCTTTAGCAAAGGGATCTGGCCCAGGTCTGGGAGGAAACTGCCCTTACCAGCATCTGGCACTAAGGAGGAATAGTCTAGAAAACATTTTATTCCCCATGAATTTCTTTTCATTTCCTTTCCCCATTATTTTTTTTTTCTTTAATAGAGAAAACAAAACAGCCTCTCCTGGTAATGAGTTAGTAGTTCCTGTTCATTTCAGTTTTTTTTTTTAATAATTCTAAAAGTTACTAAGAGGATGATTTATTTAAGAGAAGTATGACAAATAGCATATGAGTTATGGGTAACATTAGATAATAATAACCTTTCCTGTGGGAAAGGTTTCTTGAAGGCATGGATGCAAATATAAAAATATAAAAAAAATCTAAATAAAGCTTATTTTAAAATATGATTGAATTCTATGTCATTTGATTGTTTCGATTTTCCTCCAGGGTGGGGAGTCTGCCAGCTCAGGGTGTTCCTCCTCTCTCCCTACACAACGTAGTCTGAACCTTGGAATTCCAGGGCTAGGTCTGGGAAAGCTGGGCTGAACGTGACCCCATTGGGAAGGGAGCACCCCTCCCGAGCTATTTGCTCAATGGTCATCCAGGTAGAAGCCTTCCAGACTAATCCACGCAGAGGCTCAGAGCAGATACCACCCTACCCCACCCCCCCCAAAAAAGAGGGAAAGAAAGAGCACACTAATTTCTGCCAGACTAGCTTGACCAAACAATGCTTGTGGTCTAGTGGGAAGAGCCCTGACTCCAGAGTCTCAGGGGCTAAGTTTGAATGCAAGGTCTAACACTTACAAGCTGTGTGACCTTGGGCAAGTCTCTTAATTTCATATTCCCCATCTGTAAAATGAGAGAGTTGGACCTAGACGATTTTGTCTTTCCAACCCCAAACAGTTGGGAACATCAAGGCTGTCAAATTCTGGTGCTCATAAGCCTGGAGCCACCCTTGTTTAAGAGTTTCATATCCTCGTGAAGTCCGTATGGGGCTCACACATTTAGGGAAGTTCCACAGGAATTGGGGTATGGCATAACCATCCCGTTGTGGTGCCCATGGGCTGCTCCCAGAAGCCTTGGAGGAGGGCATTCAAACCCAGGCTTTTCTTGACACTCGGTCTGGCTCTCTTCCTATCATACCACTCTGCCTCAAGGAAGCCCAACACAAGAGAAAAGATCACTGGATTTTAAGTCAGGGGCCCAGGATTCTAATCCTGTCTCCGGCCACTTAATAATGCATGAACCTAGGACAAGTCACTTCACTCCTTTACCTCAGTTTCCTCATCTGTAAAATTTGGATGATAGATTTTGGAAGGGACCCGCAAGGCTGTAATTGGCCAAAGCTGACCAAGCCATTCTGTGAGCTTAGCTTCTAGATTATAAGATTATAATGTGTATCCATCAGCAATAGAGGATTTACCTGGCTATAACAAGGAAAGCCTGTTCAACCAAGGATCAAGTGATCTTCCCAGTGCATGTCAGGCACTTCCGTGGAGCTTTTCCGTACCCAGGTAACTTGAGAAGCTGCATCTCTCACCTAAGTCTTAGTGCCCTGAGCCAAATGAGTCTTGAAGGCAGTTTAAAAGCCTTTTAAAGAAAAGAACTAGCCTGTCCCCCATAGCAGGGGAGTCTTATTATATGGAGAAGGAAAATCAGGGAAATTACGAACTCTTCCTAAGATTGCCTAGGTAGTAAGTGGCCAAGGGAGGATTTGAACCCCCATCCTCTCAATCCAGAACCTAGTGCTTTTTCTGCTGGATCACAAGGAAGCATTGGCCTCCAATGCCCCTTCCAGCCCTAAATCTAGGAAGGTGTCATTAACCAGATAACAGTACTAATAATGATAATCTGATATGTGCATATATATATATAATTTATTAAAAAGCTTTAAGTATTTTAAAGTGCCTTATGTACATTTTGTCTTGCGGCCCTCACAACAGCCCTGTTGTTATTATCTGCGCTTTAAAGATGGGGAAACTAAGGCTTACAGAGATAAAGTCCAGGATCACCCAGGTAATACATGTCTGAGACAGAATTTGAACCCAGGTCTTCCTAATGCTAAGTGTACAATATGGGGGAGGGGGCAGTAAATGAGCAACCCCTCCCTCCCACCCACCCAAGAGTAGGGAATAGATTATGTCTTCCTAATACCAGAAAGATACCAAATTCCCAAGCAAGAGGAATCCACCCATTCCACCCCATAGCCTAGCCTCAATCCATCTGGTTGGAGGTGGGGGTGGAGAGGGTTGGAATCGTCACAATGAAAAGGGTGTTTGTGCTCGGATGGGTCTTTTCAACCTCTCTGTGCCTCAGTTCCCCCTTCTGACTAGGTGTTCTGTAGATACCTTTGAATCTACGAATATGTGGGGTCTCTTAGGCCACCTGAGTAGCCCATCTAGCCACATCCCAGGACGCGGGGGCTCCAGACGATTGAGCGGTGACCGTCCATAGGTCTGCATTCCTCCTGCTGTGTTGGACACGTCACAATCATATCTTGAGAGCCCTCGGCCCTGGGATGCCTCAACTCCCCCGGGAGAGCTGAGGCAATATTAGAACATTGGATTGTCAGGAAGACCTGAATTCAGATCCTGCCTCAGACACATAAAAACATCAATAGTTGTAGGAACTAGCACTTGAAAGTTTGCAAAGGACTTTACAAATTTCATTTCATTTGATCCTGGGAGGTTGGTGCTGTTACTATCCCCATTTTACAGAGGAGGAAACTGAGGCAGGCAGGTGGTTAAGTGACTTACCCAGAGTCACATAGCTAGTGTATCTCTGAAGATGTATTTGAACTCCAGGTCCCGGCGTTCTATCCACTGTGCCACCTGCCGTCTTACCTACCTACTAGCCCTGGAACAATTACTTCAAATCACTTCACCTCCTTGGACTTCCATTTCCCCATATGTGAAATGAGGGGGGTCAGACTCAGTGACCTCTGAAGGTCCTTTCTTGTTCTAAATCTGCGGTCTGTGATCTCTGAGTCACCCGTGGCTCTCCAGCCTCTGCCACCAGTGAGCTCTTACTGCAGTAATCTGAAGGAAAGAAAGGCTGGAGAAACAGACCCCTGAGAGACGAAGCCAAGGTGGGGGAAGGGAGGAGAAATGGAAAAATTTGATTGGAGAGGTTTAAAAAAAAACCTGCCTCTCCCAGCGCAAGAGAGATTGCCTTGATGGAACACAGGCGATTCCATTTTGAAAGCAGCTTCTCGCTTGGGCATGAAGTCGCCTTTATTTAGAGTAGAGTGGAGGCGGGAGACCCGGATTTCAAACCCAGTTTTGCCATCTCTGGATCTTGAGTCATGCACGGGTCTGAATTCTTCTGATACTAACCGGGAGACCTTGGACAAGTTACTTCTCTCTGGGCCTAAGCTTCCTCATCTGTAAAATGAGAAGTCACGCTGACACTGACTCCCCCAGAGGGCTGTTGGGAGTGAGGAAAAGTGCTTTGTAAACCTTGACTATGAGTTATCATCATCATTATTAGTGATCTGGGGGCCAGTCTTCCAACCCCAAGGAAAGCCCATAACTTGGGTCATAGTTCTGGAGCTGGAAGGGACCTCAGAGGCCATCTGGGCCAACTCCTTCATTTTTCAGAGGAGGAAACTGAGGCCCAGAGAAGGGAAGGCATTTCACTCTAATAGTTTAGTCACACGGCCAGGATTTAAATGCTGCTCATGGGACTCCAGACTCAGAGCTCTGTCCACTCCTCCATCAAGCCTCAGCCACAACAAAGTCTAACAGGCTTCCACTGTATTCATTCAGTCAAGTACTTATAACTCCCTTATTATGTGTCAGACACTGTGCTAAGTGCTAGGAATGCCAAGAAAGGAAAAAACAGTCCCTGCCCTCAGGGAGATGACAGTCTAATGGAGGAGACAACGTATAAATAAAATAATAAATATATGAAATATAAATGCAATAAATAATATAACATTAATACAATAAATAATAATAATAATGCAGTAAATAATACAAGATACATAAAGAGTGGGGCAGCTAGGTGGTGCAGTGGAGGGAGCGAGGGCCCTAGAGTCAGGAGGACCTGAGTTCAAATACAGCCTCAGCACTTGACCCTTATTAGCTGTGTGACTCTGGGCAAGTCACTTAACCTTGATTACCTTGCCAAAAAAAATTGTTTTCAAAAGGATACATACGGAGTAAAAAAAAGGTAACTAGAGGCCTTGTATTCCTTTTCTCTGGGCTATCTAGAATATCTGGCACCTTGACTCCTAGATGTCTAGTTAGTTTAAGGAAAGCCAGGGAATCTAAGAATCCTCAGTCTCTTTTCCTGGCTGGCCTTTAGAGAAAATAACCCCACTAGGAAGAGGTCCCTGTTAGGGGTAGGGAAGACAGATCTTAGACCATCATGCCACTAAAAAAAGTGGGAGGCTGTGGAGCAGAACTTTAGCTTCCTGTTTATCAATACCCTACAGGCTGAGCCAGCTATCTCTTCCCAGACCTTAGGCCCCCCACCCAGTCTGGGATCCCAGCCCTCTGATGCTAGAAACATGGAAGTTTCTCTTCATATCCAAGCTCCCCCAGTCCCAGGAGATGCCAGCCTCCAATTAGGAGCAGAGAAGGCAGCTGTGCAGGCTTCAGGGCCCATTTAAATTCAGACTGAGACCACTTTATTGAGAAGGAAGCAATTAGGCTGCCCTGGGGTCACAGAGGGTGCCCTGGCAGGCTAGCCAGGGTGTCCTGGAGTCCCACAAGCCCTCTGTCAAAGAACAGTGACTGAATTGCAATGGCTCAGAGAAGGTCCAGCCCACACCATCTGTGCACAGCAGGAGATGGCTGATGGGGGAGAGACACCTTGTCCTTTATCAGAGTTCTTTGGGGCTGGGAGAGGAGAAAGCTTCCTTGGAGAACGAAGGCTGAAAACCCTCCAAAGTGTAGGCAGTTTGGGGGCTTCCTGGCACAGCTGGCATTAGGCCATGCACCTCAGGGGCAGCTGAGGCCGGACATACCTTTGAGGGATCCCAAAGAGCTACCCAAAATAAATGGCTCTCCTGAAACCCAGGGGCCCATCTCTGCCACTAATGAGCTCTGTGACCTCAAGCAGAAATAACCCTAAGAATAATTGACATTCCTGTAGCGCTTTGATGTGGCAAAGCGTTTTATAACTGTTATCTCAGTAGATTCCATAAAAAGGTCATTTGGGACAGTGGAGAGGAAGCAGGACTTGGGTCCAAGTTGGACCTGCTCTTCCATAAGAGCCTCCCTGGATCTCGCTCTGTTCGCTCAGTTAATCCTCACAACAGTACTGTGAGGTAAGTGCTGCTATTATCCACATTTTACAGTTAGGGAAACTGAGGCTAGTTTAGTGATTTATTGGAGGTCATTCAGCTAGTGTTTTAGGCAGGATTTGAACTCAGGGCAAGGTTTGAAGCCAGACCTACTTGAGGAATCAACTCCTACCCTCTTGACCTCAGTCTCTCCTTCAGTGCTTCTTAAACTGTGGGTGGCAACCCCATATGGGGAGGGGGGGGGTCATGATCCACAGTTTAAGAAGCATTGAAGGGGTCTCCAGTGGAAAAAGTTTGAAAAGCCTTGTCCTATCTAGTGAGAGGAGTGGGGTGAGACGATCTCTGGGGTTCCTTCCAGCTCTGAAATGCCACAATTCTAAGCCAGCAGAAGGAATCCCTATAGGACTCTATAGGGAGGCCCACAAGCCCCTTACTCCGATCCGTGCTGTCGACTCGCTCAGCTGAAGAGAAGTCAGGACACAAAAAGCCCAGTGCCAGCTGGGCCAGGAAGCTCCCAACCTGCCTACACACTGAAGGATGTTCGACATTCCACCAGGAAATTTGCTTTCCCTATCAGACATCTCCTGCATCTTACCCGTCAGACGTCTATGTCCAGGGAGCCAACAGGTTCGTTCCAGGCTCCTCAGCTCCCTGGGTGACTTCTGGCTGCCTGAGCAGCCAAGAGGGTGCAGGAAGGTGTGGCCTGGTCCAATTGCCCAGCACCTGCCCTCACTCTGGGAACAGTCAAGGAAATGGGACCACCACCTCCACCCCCGTCTAGGTCATCAATACTCTCCTCCTTAGGAGCCAAGAAGATGACAAGGGCCTTTTTATTCCCTAGAACTTTAGAGCAAGCTGGGTGGCACAGTGGATAGAGCACTGAGCCTAGAGTCGGGAAAGCCTGAGTTCAAATCCCACCTCCAACACTTGCTACCTGTGTGACCCTTGATGAATCTTTCAGCCTCATTTCCTTAACTCTAAAATGAAGATGATGATAATAGTTTGCCTCTCAGGGATGTTGTCAGGATCAAATGGGATAATATTTGTAAAAGCCCTTGGTACAGTGCCTGGCACTTAGAAGGTGGTGTGTAAACATGAGGAAAAATAAAGAATGGTGTCCAAAGGAAGCCCCTGCTGCTGAGAGCATAGAAGAGGAGCTGGGGACTGGAACTTTGACTTCATTGATAGAAGGAATTTGATCTATCAATGTAGGTTGGCACCTTCCCTTGCCTAGAGCACAGACATGTTAAGTGACCTGTCTAAGGTTTATCAGCCAGGACTATCCTCCACTCCAAGGTGCCAGGAGCATACCAGTGTAGAAATAAAATAGGTGATAGGGAAAAGACAGTGCTAAGGTACCAAGCCTAGAACCAAGAGACTTTGCGAAGAGACAGGAGAACAGTGTCCTCAGATAGGGGATAGAGGGAGAACAGAGGGATCAAAAGTATTTTAGGTGGGGAAATGAAACCAATTAGGACAGAAAGAACAGATGGCATTCAACAGCCTGGTGTCCAGGACCTTGGGGGTGGTCTGCCCTGTGTTCAGACCACATCCAGAGCCCTGTGTTTAATTCTTGGTTCCACATTTTGAGGAAGAGTATTGATAGACTGCAGAGCAATCAGAATGGTGAGGGGCCCCAAGCTCCTGCTGTATTCTCAATTTAAAGAGCCATGTGATCTAGCCCCATCTTTATAGATGCTGAAAATGATGCACAGAGCTATTAGCTGTCTTGCCCAAGATCACACTGGAAGTGCCTCAGTTGAAGAAAGTGGAAGCCTGGAGAAGTGAACGCTGGGGGAAGTGATAGCTGTCCTCAACGTCATCCCATGGAAGAGGGATTAGCTTTGATCTACTTGGCCCCAGAAGTCAGAACAAGTAGGTATGGCTGAAAGTTGAAAAGAGGCAGTTTTAGGTTCAGGAGACAGAAGTACATCCAAACCATGAAAGTTCTCCAAAAGTAGAGGGAGATGGCCTTAGGAGATCATGGCTCCCTCTCGCCAGAGCCAAAGGCTGGATTGCCACTCCAGTTGTTGAGTAGGATGCCGAGAAGATTCTTGTCCAAGTGTGGGTTGGGCTGGTTGGTTCTGAGGTCCCTCAGAACTCAGAGATGCTTTGAAGAAAATGGTAAAGTCAGAGGACAAAATAATGAGAGTGGGGAGATACTGGAATGGGCCACGGCAAGGTCTGGGTAGGATGGTCCACCCCAGAGATCTTCAGGCAGAGGATAAGACCCTACCTCCATTTGTGATTTAGGTAGATTAATATAATTTATTGAGCTAGAAAAGTATTTGGAATAGAGTAGGTGAGAACTGGTAGAGATTTTAGAACAGAAAATTTGAGAGCCAGAAGGAACCATAGAATATAAAATGTCAGAGCTGGAAGGCCCTTTAAAACATAGAATGTCAGAGCTGGCCTTAGAACACAGAATGTCAGGGCTGAGAGGCCCTTAGAACATAAAGTATCAGAGCTAGGAGGACTCTCAAAACACAGATGTCAGAAGTGGGAAGGGCTATAAAACCCAGAATATCAAATCTGGGAAGACTCTTAGAACACACAATATCAGAGCTTGGAGGGCCCTTAGAACACAGAATGTCAGAGATGGGAAGGGCCTTAGAACCCAGAATATCAGACCTGGGGGGACTCTTAGAACACAGAATGTCAGAGCTGGGAAGGGCCTTAGAACATGGAAAGTCAAGGTTGGCAGGGGCAGAAGCCTCATAGTTTAATCCCCTCGATATAGAGGGGGAAAAACAGGCTCAGCCAAGAACAGAGACATGCTCAAGGCCATGTGCATTCTGGGTACATTGCTTTTTGTACCACACTGCTCCACATAGGCTGAAGACAGCAATGTCTACACCCAGAGGGCACTGACTGCAGGGACTCTAAGCCTCAGGGGGGGATGTCAGGGACATTCAGTGGTTGCACGGTAGTGCAAACATTGCATGCCCTTCTTGAGTTGGAGCACCCAGATCATAGAATTACAGAATTAGAACTGGGCAAGGACCTCAGAGGCAGAGGGAAGTGATGTGGCCTTAGTCACAGAGGTGGCGAGTGGCTGAGCTAGGATTCAAACCCAGATCCTCTGACACCAAATTCAGTGAGCCCTTTCCACCAAGCCATACTGTTTCTCAGTGGTCATGTAACCTCGACCACAGAGCTCATTGAAAACTGGCTCCAGCCCACCAGTAAACTGAGTTTTTTTGTTTTGAGGGAACATCTTAGGTAGGTAAGGAGGAAGGCAGTTCTTGTTTTCTGCTTCCAGACAGAAACTGGAATCTAGCTTCCAAGGCTGGTAATTTCCTATTGTCCTCCTTCATTGTTCCCACCCAATTCAGGGCTTTTGTCCTGGACCAGCCCCACCCAGGAAACTTGGAATGAGACTGATGGACCTGAGGATCCCAGCATTAGTTAGAAGGGACTTCTGAGGCTATCTAGTCCAATCTCTAGCTGAAAAGCAACACCATCTCCAAGCTAGATACCTGGGCAGCCTTCCACCCTGCA
>NC_050574.1:47491140-47571140 GCF_011100635.1 Trichosurus vulpecula
TGAGGATCCAGTGAAATCATATTTGTAAAGCCTCAGAGCAATGTCTGACGCATAGTAGTGGCTTAATAAATGTTTGCTCCTTTTTCTTCCCTTGTTCCCTTCTGTCTAATCACTTCTCACCTTTGCCAAAGCCAAGAGTCCTAAGTGAAGCCAAGGAACTTTAACCTGTCAAGCAGCATTTATTAAGTGCCACTACTGTGTGCCAGCGGGGGGTGGGGGAGGATGGTGGTGGTGGTGGTGGTGTTGGTCTGTTCCCCTCCCCCACCTCTCATCACCAGCCAGACATCAAGTACCGCCGCAGATTCCGCCTCCACAAAACTCTCTCACCTTAATTGCCTGACCCACGCCACTGCACAGACAAATAGCACAGACACCATCTTACCCAGGAGCTGGCAACCTATTACTAGGCTTGATGAATTAGCTCTAAAAAGCAATTACAAGGCAATTAATTGGACGGCGTTGTCGCCTGGGTGCCCATATTTGAACTCTCCATGCAATAATTCTACCCCACAAATTGGGTGCTGGCATCAAGGAGGGTCTGAGCAGCTTTGGTAGATGGTTCCTCACTCAGCCCGCTTCTGGGGCCGGATGGATTGCCTGATTGCAGGCATCTGCCAGAGCCCATTGGGGAAATCTTGTACCAGAGGGCTCTGGGAAATTCTTTCCAGGTGGGGTTTGGGGGATGTCAGTGTCTAGGAGCTGGAGACACTATTGGTAGAGAAGCAAGGTGAGACAGAAGAAAGAGCTTCAGAATAGATAGGGGTCTAGAGGTCTGATGGGCAAAGGTCCCCTTTGTCCTTTATCAAAGAATAATAATAGTTCGCATTTACATAGTGCTCTGAGGTTTGCAAAGCAATTTACAAGTATCATTTCATTACAAGTGTCATCCCTCAACAACCCTGAGA
The DNA here is from genome assembly GCF_011100635.1 of Trichosurus vulpecula. NCBI lineage: Eukaryota > Metazoa > Chordata > Mammalia > Diprotodontia > Phalangeridae > Trichosurus > Trichosurus vulpecula. The sequence continues at coordinate 47,492,046 of NC_050574.1, forward strand.
GGTAGGGGCTATTAATAAAGCCCTATTTTACAGATGAGGAAACTGAGATAGGTTAAAATGACTTGCCCAGGATCACACATCTAGTAAGTGCCTGAGGCTAGATTTGAACTCAGGCCTTTCTGACTCCCAGCTCTCTATCCACTACACTGCCTAACTGGTTGTGTGTTCACCCAGAGGAGCAGAATTTTAAGCATCATGGCCAACATTTAGGAGCGGGAACTAATCTTGGCACCCCTTCCCCAAAATTACCCAGAAGAGTCAGAGGATCTGAATCCAGATCCCAGCTCTTCCACTTACCCCCTACGTACTACGCGTGTGTCCTTATTCAAGACAGTTAGCCTTCTCTAGGTCTCAGTTTACTCATCTGTAAAGTGATGGCAATTAGACTAGATTTGTGTCTGTTATGTGCCAATTAAACTTCTCCAGGCCTCGGTTAAATGACAGGGGATGGATGAGATTCAATTCCATGAGCATCTATTGTGTACCCACTATGTGCCAGGCACTATACTAGGCAGTAAGGGGAGACAAATATTAAAAAAAAAAAACAGCTCAATCCCTGCCTTTAGGTTGCTTACATTCTATCAGAGGCATACAGCAACTATAAAGATAAGGAAAAACAAATTATGCAAGTCCCTCAATCTCATTAGGCCTCAGTTTATTCATCTTAAAATGGGGGAGGTTGTACTAGAGTCCATCAATTCAACAAACTTTTGGTATTGAGGTGGGGGAAATGACACATATTTAAGTTATTCTTGACTTAGTGTATAAATATGGGCAGCTAGGTGGCACAGTGGTTAGAGTGCCAGACCTGGAGTCTGGAAGACTCATTTTCATGAATTCAAATCTGGCCTCAGACACTTCCTAGCAGTGTGACCCGTGGCGAGTCACTTCACCCTGTTTGACTCAGTTTCCTCATCTGTGAAATGAACTGGAGAAGGAAATGGCAAGCCGCTCCAGTGTCTCTGCCAAGAAAACCCCAAAATGGAGTCATGCAGAGTTGGATACAACTGAACAACAACAAAATGGATAAATAATTCTCTTTTTTTGTCTCCTTCCTCTCTCCAAATTCTTGACATTGGCTGAGCATGCTAAATACTTGCATGTACTTTACGTTTTTGCTGCTGTTCAGTCTTTTTGGTCTTGTCTGAACTTTGTTCAGTCTTGTCTCTAAACTCTAGAGCAGCCTTGAAAGCAGGCCGGAGCCAGACTGTGAAAGGTTTTCAAAGCCAAACAGAAAAGTTTTTTATTTTATCCTGGAGGCAATAGGGAGCCCCAGAAGCTGCTTGAGCAGAAGAGCAACTTGGTCAGACTCTGAGATGTCTTCTTAGAGTCTGAGTTTTTTGAGTTTTCTTTTAGCTCAAAATGTACAGTCCATCCTGGCCCCGCCCTGGTCCCATTTTCAGACACTGAATTTGAAGGAGCTATCTATCTATCTATCTATCTATCTATCTATCTATCTATCTATCTGTCTGTGTATCTATCCATCTATCCATCCATCCATCCATCCATCTACCTATCTATCCATCCATCTATCTATCATCTATCCATGCATCTATTTATCCATCCATCTATCCATGCATCCATCTATCTACATCATAGACTTCTGTGTCTTACCAGATTTCCCCAAGATGACTGCCCAGAGCTCCTGTCCATCTGACTGGGTAGTTAGGAGGACTGAAGTCTAATCTCAACTATGTGGGAGCTAGTGAGTCATCTCATGTTGGACAAAACACTTCCCTCTCTGGGCCTAAAAAATGAAAGCGTTGAAGTAGGGCCTCTAAGGCGCTATCCTGTTTGGACATTCTTTGAAGCTCTCATCTCCCCCAATAACCACAAAGGTTCACCTTCCTACTGTCTTACTGGTTTTGTTTTTCTTTGTATCCCCAGTGCCAAGCTCTGTTCTGGACACATAAAAAGCATTTAATAATGTTGACTGACTGACTGTGAGACCTTAGGCACATCACTTTCCTCCTTTTTATAAGTGCCTCATATTTAAAACATGGACTTTCGACTAAATTACCTCCAAGATCCTTCCAGCCCTGATCCCTTGAAAATTTCTCCTTGGAGATCAGTGTTTGTGGATTCCATTCTTAGGGTTGGGCTGGTGACAGGGGTTTATCTGATAAAGTAATCTGAGACAAAGGATTGTAGATTCTGACTTAAATACTCCCCTTTCTGTGTCACATCTGGATTTTCCACGTTGGAATTGCTCCACCTTGAGCAAGTTCCTTCTCTGATCTCCTGTTTCCTAACTCTGGGGTGTGGGATAGGGGCAGGGGGAGGGGGAGTTAGGTGTTTTATGAGGACCCTTCCACCTCCCAATGATCCTGTAGTCCAAGAAGTGACTGACTGACAGTGGTACAATGTGTCCTCATCATTCAAGTACATATAGTAGAGAGAATGATGGGGTCTGGAGAGTTGGGTTCTAATTTCACTTCTGCTCCTTCTTGTGTGACCAGGGGCAAGGAGAAGCTCCATATCTCTGAGCCTCAGTTTCTGTGTCTGTCAAATAGAGATGAAAAAGGTTTCTCTCCCTACAAATCCATCCAGAAGTATTTATTAAGAGTTTACTATGTGTCAGGTATTGGACTTTCCACAGTTGACTGCATCACTCATTCAGGTGGTTGTCTCTCTGCTTTCCTTCCTTGCAGTACTTCAGGGATCCGAGAGGCTGAGAGGTTTGGGACCCCCCCAGGAAGGGCTTCCAGCATCACTCGGCAGGGGAAGGAGGAGACCAGCAGCAGCGTCAAGTATAAGACTGGCCGGGTAAGACTCTGGGCATCAAGGCCTCCATTTCCTAGCCCCTCTCTGCCAGTCTTCAGCAGGCAATAGGAGGGGCCCAAAGTTAGGAGACTTGGGCTCTGGTCACTTAGGAGTTCAGTGACAGGGCACTTTATTTCTCTGGGACTAGGAAGAGCCATTCCAACTATGACATTTAATGTTTTAAGTCTCCTTGTTCCTCTCATATTCTATGTTCATATTCTCTGTTCAGAGATGTCCCACTTTCTTGGCCTTCTCCCCTCCCTGCCTCCCTAGTTATGACATTTCATACTCGAAGACCCCTCCCAGTTCTGACATTCTATGTTCTAAGGCCCCTCCCAGCTCTGACATCCTGTGTTCTAAGGGCCCTTCCAGCTCTGACATCTTGTGTTCTAAGGATCCTCTCAGTTCTGACATTCTAGGTTCTAGGACCCCTCCCAGCTCTGACACTCTGTTTTCTAATTGCCCTTCCTGCTCCGACATTTAATGTTCTAAGGTCACTCCTTGTTCTGACTCTGTGTTTTCTAAGGCCCCCTTCAGCTCTGACAATCTCTGTTCTAAAGTCCTTCCCTGCTGACAGCCTACATTGGATGAGCCCTTCCAAATCTGACATTCTGTGATTCTATTTTTTTATCCAGTTGCCACTAGGGAAGATCGGAAGGGGGTTCAGCAGCAAAGACCTTGACTTCCATGATGACTATGGCTCTCTCAGAAATGAAGACTGCTTTGATGATGACCCTCAAGATAGACCCGATCAGTGTCGTCTAGAAAACTACAGTGGACTTGAGGTCACCAATGTGTAAAGAATGGCTTTATTCCCACCAGTCTCATGGCCAAGGAAAAAAATCAAAGGGGGAAGGAAGAAGCTCATGAAGAACCCACCCAATTGGGTGCACGTAGAAACTTTGAGCTAAGTGACAACATGGTGCTGTCACCTTGTTAGCCAAGGGACACTCCCCAAACCAAACACAGCCAATTTGTAGACTGACCAATTTTAAGGGACTACTGAAATGAGCTCCTGGTGGGGAATGGTGGATTCGTACCTGGAAAGCTCTAAAAAAAGACCTCAACCATCCAACATCTTGTCCTGAACTGTTTAGATATCCCTCTACCTGAAAGCAGGGGACTAAGACCTCTCGAAAGTCACTATGACCTCTAAAGTTCTAAGGTTCTCAGGCCTGATTTCAGAAGGGACTTAGAAGTTAAGCAATCTGTGAGCTACACCTGAGCCCCAGACCAAGCCACCATGGATGGGAAAGACCCATATCCCCCCACCTCCTCAAATGTCCTTCCAAGACTAGCTGGTGGGTTAACTCAGTATTTTGGACACCAGTTTGACTGAAAGGAAGAGTAACCATGGAATAGGGAAAGTGATGGCCCAGCAAGCAACTGCCCTTCTAGCTGGGACAGCTTGTTGGGAAAGCAAGGGGCAGCCAGGGATGCTGCCTCCCTGGTACGATGTCAGAATGAAAGCTTCACCACCTGGTTTTCTTCTGCCTTTGGTTTCCAGCGGATTCCAGAGGCTTCCCCAGCCCTCCAGACTCCAGACTAGATCATCATATTCACAGCAGGCAGAGCGGGTAAAGCCTGGCATTTAGAGACATTTTTTGTTTTACTGCCCATGGAACCTTGGAAAAATATCAGTTTACTTGTGTATAAACTGAGAGACTAGGCTAGATCATCTCTAAGGCTTCTTCCTGCTCTAACATTCTTTAGGCGAGCTCCCTATGCTTCTATGATCTTGTGATCTCTCTTGGAGTGTTGACTATCTGTGTGACCTTGGGCAAATCACTTACCTTCTCTGGCTCTCAGTTTCCTCCTTTGTAAAATGAGTGGGATGGACTAGATGACCTCTGAGGTACCTTCAACCTCTAGATTTATGAACCTATGATGTGAGGCTGGTCCTGGCCTTTCACTGTAAGAGTGGCCCCTAGCTTTAGGGGAGTACTTAACAAATTCATGAAGAGTAGAAGTGGTTACCCTCTCTCAAGTCCTTGTACCTGGAGAGGGTACAGTTGTTAAATACCTGTGGCCATGCTTAGGGGTGAGGTGAGTCGTAGTCTTGAGGAATTACTGCATACACATTTCCTGGAAAAGCAATGGGATTCCTTCTGAATGAAGCGGACTTCAATACTGGACTCATCAATGTGGCCAGTCTCTCCATCTGTGTAGATATCAACCCATTGGCCTAGTCTCATCCTGTGTGATTCTTGTCCATATCCTTCCAACAGAGATTCACTCAACACTCACCTATTAGTTCTTTTTATACTTCAAGGATACATCATACTCAAGCTATCCATCTGATGAGGCATAAAATGAGGAGATACATGTTCACTAAAAGTCTTCACCCATGCCATGGAATATGTCCTGTACATTGTCCAAATGGAGGAAAAGATGTTCTCCAGACACTTTTGGTAATGAATGGCACTGTGCTGGTTGCTTCAGGACCAAGGACAGCACCGAGCTCTTTGAATAAGATCCACAGCCATTAAGAAGAAATCAACTTGGCCATCCACATAGGGAAAACTAAGTGGATGAAGAAAGTGTAATACTTAGATTAAGATAGTCCATTGACTGGGTGGCCAACCTATGGAACTAATGCATCAGGATATATATACTTTGTTGAAAGATATTATTGAAGTAGTTCCCTATTCACGAGAGCACAACAGTTTGCTTGAGACAAGAGCCATGGGGAAAATAAGCTTAATTCTTCTCAAGAGTGCCAATGGTGTCTTTGATTTAGGGGGAGGTGGGATTGAGGGGTGGGGAAATCTTATTCAGTATTCAAATAATGAATTAGGTTGTTGTTTGGGTTTTTTTTTTAAATGACTCCATAACATGAAACATAACATGTCTGCTCACGTAAGTCTTAACCAAGATGTAAGGCCAACCGAAAGGTTTGGTTTCTTGTGCCATTGTCATTGCTTTGTGACCTCTGCCTAGTGACCTCACCTGTCTGTGCCTCAGCATCTTCATCTGTAGAACAGGGACAGGGCCCCTTGTCCCTTACCCACCTCACAGGGATGTTGTGAGGACTAATATGCACTAATTTCTGTAACACACTTCATGACTTCTCTGAAGGGGCTTTATAGCAGTGGGCACCCCTCTGCTTCTCCCTTCAAAGCTGAGCGAAGAAGGCTGTTTGCTCTAGCTTGGAGCTTCTCTCGCTCACTTCAGTCTCACTCATGACTCATGTGGAAAGTCAGACCACAGGCTTTAAAAAACTCAGTCTGTTTCCAAACAGTGTCAGAATGATTGGATACAAAGGAAGAACACCCTTATCTGCCTACATAATAATCAAATAAGCAATTGTGTGGAATTTTTCACTGGATTGACTACGTTCATCAGATAATCGAGCACAGTGCTAGGCCCACAAGAGGTGCTCAGTAATTCTTGAAAAGGTTTCATTTTCTTGCCTGCAGATATCAGGGCAAAAAACAAACCCCCAAAACATTCAAACAAAAACCTCAAAAGCCAATGCCAACTAACGACTGAGGCAGAGTACAAATTCATCAATTAGGACTCTGTTTACACATCTATTGCTAAGTCTAATCATTTGTTTTAACTAAGAAGGTCTGTCTTTATTAAAGCCATTAATACCTATGTGAATAAATGATAATGCATTTGATTTTCCACACTATTATAGCAAATATTCAACTTCAGGGAGCATTTTAAAAGCATTTATACCTGTAACTAGGTCTTACTTAGGCTAAAGAATGGTAGTCCTTTCTAACAGAAGTATAAATTGAGGCCCTGTCATGAATTTGTTCACTCTGCTTACTGAAAGCCAGGTACCATTCTTTGGTCTTTAGCCATCCACTAGAATGGGTCCAGAATATCATTTCCTTCCCCTAAACATGTGAAAACATCTGGATAATAGATATGTTATATTGATTCTACCATTTTAATGGAGAAATCCATTATGTACCAATTGACAACTTTTTGACTTCAAACCCTGTGATCTTTACTCTTCCTAAAGCCACGCATGCTGGAAGGGCTAGTAAGACCATAATTCACTAGGGCATTATTTCATTTCATGATAACCAGGGTGCAACTGGAAGCTACTCTGCCCCATATTACTGACATCTCTCTATGCCCCATCCTTGTCTCCTATAAGTACAAAATTTCTGCACAGTATCCCAAGTATCAGGGTCTGCTGGATCCCTAAACCCAGTATCACAAAGGAAAGATAAAAGCTAGATCAAAGATAAAAAGTTAGGTTCCTCATGGAACCTAACTATAGTGTTGTGGCAACGTTGCTGGATTTGGAGTGACAGGTCCCGGGTTTGAGTCCCAGCTTTTCCATTTTCCACCCTTCGGAACTTGGGCAACTAACTCTTCACTTCCTGGGGTCTGAAGTTCCTCCTTTGTAAGAGGATGATCTCCAAGCCCTTTCCAGTTAGAAAGCCACTAACCTATTCTTTCCATACACATCACCACTTGAACAAAGATTCAGTTAGCTCTCTTGGGGAGTCAAATAATGTTCTGGCAGTGGAGGAGTGGTACACACTTGCAAAATTTCATATGTATAGTATAAATGAGGAAGGCAGAGCCATAGCTAGGATAGCTGACTGTGTGACTCTGGGCAAATCACTTACTTTCTCTGGGTCTCAGTTTCCTCTTTTGTAAAATGAGTGGAAAGGACTAAATGACCTCTGAGATCCCTTCCACCTCTAGATTTATGACCCTATGATATGAGATAGGATGCCTGGAGCTTTGCCTCAAAGGAGCAAAATTTAAGAAGGTGCTGAAAACACCATCCAGGAACATATTTCTTCCCTGCTTCCCACCCAGTGGCTTCGCCCTAATTAAGCAACCCTCTTCCTATCCGAAGTGCAAAAATTCCTAGTTATGGCTCTGGAGAAAGGGTAAAAGACTGTTGGAAACTGGTATGGCTTTTCAGAAACAGCTTTCCTCCCTAAACTCCTAAAGTAATGGTATATGAAGGAGCTCATCCACACCAAATGTCAAATTTCCTTCCATGAACAACTCAAGTTATTAAGTATCCAGGGATCTTGGACATCAACTGGATATTTTAGGTCATGAGCCCCTAACCCTAATTCTAATCCCCTCCTCATCAGTTCCAGGACTATTTTAAGCTTTTTGGAGCAAGGAAAGTGAACATCATGGTTCTGAGGCTACAATAATACCAATGGAGCTCACCTTCAAAGACAAAGATGACTCATTGACCCAACATCCATAAGGCTTAGGGTTCTTTCCCTGATCCTGGAATCTGATTTTGACTAATGAAAAAAAGTGGCCTCCCTTGTCCCAGAAGCTGAATGAGGTGAGCTCTGTCTTTCTGGGGGGATATGGAGCCAAAATGCCAGTTCTTCAAGTCTGAGAGAAGAGAATGAGTGGGGAAAGGAAATCAGGAAGGAGATTTTTGTGACTTGGATTTGGAGTCAGAAAAGCCAGGACTAGCAACCATGCCTGCTACTTGTCAGCTGTGTGAACTTCTGGGCCCCAAATGCTTCTCTGGCAAAAAGGAGAAGGGTTGGACTGCATCACCTTTAAGGTCCTTACCAGCTCTAAATTATCTGACCCTCTGAGCATATGGAAGCAATCTATGTTTGTCTCCGGACCAACAGCCATTCTGATGGATGTGACCTCAATCTCCAAGTGTAACAAGGAGTCCATGTCCTAAGAAGGAAATGTGTGTATGTGAGTGTGTGTGTTTCTGTATAAAGTACAATCTTCTTTGCCTGACTATTTGTCCATCTTTGGAGGGAGCAGGAATGACTTAGAAGGGCAGAGGGTGGGGAGTCTCAGGGTAGAGAGGCACACTCATGAGTCATCTGGAGAGAGGACCAGCTGGGGCCAGAGGCAAGTGATGTCACCTACCCTGCGGAACTCAACCCAGTCACCAGGCTCTCAGAAGCCTTACCTCCCCAGGGCTTCTGAATACATCCCTTTGTCCACACCTGAGGCATTTCTTTCTTTGGCATCCAGCCAGTCAGGACAGTCATTATCAGATGCCCAGCAGGCCTGGCCCTAGGAGGCTAAGAGATGACTCAGAGGCGGGGAGCGCTGAAGGTGTCTCTACTTTTGTCAGCCCAGCAAAGGTGAGGGAAGGGGCTCAAGCCTGTATCTCTATGGGAGCTGGGTCTTGAAGAATTGGAAGGCTTAGCTCAGGAGGCAAGTCAGGATGTGGTGACAAAAGCATGGGAGGGGAGTCCAGATGCTGCCACTTTTTAGCTAGAGCATCTTGGTCGAGGGAGAAGCTCTAAAAGTGGTGTCTGAGGACAGTTGGGTCTTGAGATGCGAAGAAGAGCTTCCCTGCTCAGCTTGAGATTCACTTAGGATCTGGGGACCCCAGACTTTGCAGGGGTGATGGAATTAAGAGCTCCATTGAGCAATGAGCACCCTGAATTTCAGAGAGGGGGGGAAAGACCTTACCCAGAAGATGCAGCTGTCCCCATGACATGCTTTAAATAGAATCCAGGAATTTCCAACCCAGAAGCCTGTGTTTACTCCTGAGAATGGGGATAGGGGAGGGGAGAGAAGCAGCATCAACCATCCCAGCAGCTTCTGATAAACAATGGCAAAAGCCAGATGTTCCCAGGGATTAAGACCCATCACCACTGAAAATCAGGGAACCTTTAGGTTCTCCCACTCATTTACTCTTTAAAACTCCTCATATATTCATGTTAAATAGATTATGTTGATAATTTTGTTTTTATGTTGCCTAGATTTCCCCTGACATCTCTCCTCATCCCCCTGAGAGTCATCTCTTACAGCAAAGGATTTTTTAAGAGGCAGAAAAGAAAAAAATTCTGCAAAATTAATCAACAACATTGAAAAATTGATTTTATTATATGCAATTTTATGCACCAGTAAACCCTACAACACACCTACACATGCACACACACCTCTGCAAACCCTTATTCCAAGGTGGAGGGGAGGTCTCCTATCTCTTCTTAGGAAGGAAGTATTAAGTGCCTAGTATGTGCCAGGCACTGTGCTAAGGCTTTTATAATTATTCTCTCATTTTATCCTCACAACAACCCTGATAGGTTGGCATGTTTATTATCCCCATTTTACAGATGAGGAAAATGAAGGAGGTACTAGTTAAATGATTTAGCCAGGGTCATACAGCTAGTGAATGCCTGAGGCTAGATTTGAACTCAGATCTTCTTGATTGCAGGACCAGGACTCTGTACACTGTGGCAAGCCTAGCTGCTCAGTTGAGGCCAAGTGAGTTCTTTATAATTTCACAACTTTCATTGTTAACTGTTTTGTAGTGGTTCCTTCCACTGACATTGCTGTAGTCTTGGTGTATACTGTTCTCTTGACTCTGCTTCCTTCCCTCTGCATCAGTCCACACAAGTCTTCCCATACTTCTCTGTTTCCTTTAAGTTGATATTTTCTGACAGTACGGTCCTATTCCATTCCATCCATAGACCTCAATTCATTTAGCTGTTGCCCAATCTACCTTGTTTCCCAGAACTCCTCATTTATAACAAAGGAATAACTTCCTGCAGGAACTGGGAAACTCTCCAACAGTGTCTATTTACAGCAGCTCATTACAGACTCCAGTTTTGGTTATCTCTGTTTCTTCTGTGATCTGTGGTTTCACCCATGTGCCATCTGATTGAACAATTTGTTTTTTTTAAATCATCACTTGATGGCTCATGGTCTGGTGATGAGACCCTGGGTTTGGAATCAGAGGACCTAAGGTCAGATACTGGTTTGGACACATACTAGCCATGACTTGGGCAAGTCCCAACCAACAAGGGAGTGATGTCTAAGATAAATAAGGAGATAGTACTCAATCATGGGTGGCATAAAAAGGGTCATCATTTCCAGAAAGTGGGAAGGGATAAACCCATGTATTTTGTCCTAGTCAGACCTCCTCTGGAGTTCTGGATACCACATTTTAAGAAGGTCACTGACACACTAGAGAGTGTCCAAAAGAGGGCAGCCATGATGGTAAAGGGCTTTGAGTCCATGTTAAATGAAACTCTGTTGAAGAAAATGAGAATGTTTTGCTGGAGAAGAGAAGACTAAGAGGAGATGTAAGAGGTGTCTTCAAGTATTTGGAGGGCTCTCTGGGGGAAGAGGAATTAGACGTCCTTTTTTTTCCCCCAGGCATTAATAATAAATTTATTAATTAATAACAATCAATAAATTGATCGTCAGTGGTTGCTCTCAATAACCAAACTGAGATTCTGAAACACCTTAAATCAGCTGTGTACCTTCTGACAAGGAACTCCTCTGACAGTGAAACTCAGCCCTGATTGGTGGACATTTAATGAGGAGGTGGATTAGGAACTTTCAGTCCCTCCCAATCCAGCCCCGGAGAGTAGAGCCAGAAGGAAGGAGTGAAAGTTCCAAAGAGAGGAATCTAGGTTTGAAAATAGGAAAAGTTTCCTGGCAATAAGAGCTGTCCCAAAATGGAATGGGTGTATAGAAAAATGGTGAGCTCCTCCTTGAGGCTGGAGGACTTCATGGCAGGTATGTTAGACAGGGGATTCCTTTGGAGTGTGAGTTGGCCAAGATGGCACTCGAAGTCCCTTCTAATTCTAAATTTTGAGATTCTTCCAATCCCTCTGGGCTTCAGTTTCTTCAGCTGTAATAACAACATCTGTTGTTCAGTCATTTTAGTCTTCGTGACTAAAACTCTTCATAACCCCATTTGGGGTGCTCTTAGCAAAGATACTGGAGTGATTTGACATTTTCTTCTCCAGTTCATTTCACAGATGAAGAAATTGAGGCAAACAGGGTTAAGAGACTCACCCAAGGTCACACAGCTAGAAAGTGTCTGAGGCCTGATTTGAACTCAGGTCTTCCTAACTTCATGCCAGTGCTCTATCCACTGCACCACCTAGCTGCCCCACAAGAGTCATTAAAACCACAGCCCTCCTCTCCCAGACCTGTGCTCCGAGGCTGTCTTACCTTTTTAATAACTTTCTTCCTCCTCGGATCTATTTCTCATTAGGGCACCCAGTGAGAAAGTAAAATTTGGATATTGTTTTCACTCCTGACCTCCCTTCTAACCCCTTGATTTGGTCCACATCCTTGCCCCAGCCCTTGGAGGCCCCCAAGAATCTTCAGATCAATCCCAAACAAGCTATTTTTGTTCTCTAAAATGCTCTTCTTTGTTCTCAACTTGCCTTGCAGCATTCTGGGCATGCCCAGGTCTTATTACTCTCTCTGGCTAATCATCGAGTTTCAGAAATTTAGGACACAGGCCAGGCCCTTCTCTGCATCTCTTGCTTCTCTGAAAACTCTTAACAAGATCTATCTTTATCAAGCTGACAGCTTGGAGTATAAATTGAGGAATCAATCTTCCAGGAGCCTTATAGAATGTGTACCTAGTACTAGCTGCAAACAGACAGTTACGTTCCCAAGTAATACTGCACTCTGCCCCTTCCCTGCCCCCAGATATCTCTTAAAAAAAGAAACCCAAAGGGGGCTTAGCTATGGCTGTGATTCAGAGAAGTTATACTAGACAGAATCTGACCTTGTGACTCTCATCATTGCTTCCTCCACTTTGGTATATCTGTGCATGTGCATGTGCATGGGTGTATGGGGTGGGAAGAAAAGAGGAGGGACAGGTATTGGAAACTGAGCCTTTAACCCTGATCAGGATAAAAATCTGTACAAGCTGGCTATGGTGAAGCACTCAGGGAGGCTGAGGCTAGTGGATCGCTTCAGCTCAGGAGTTTTGAGCTTCAATAGACTTAAAGCTAGTTGGGTATCTGCACTGGGCTATACACTAATAGAAAGTTGAAACAGAAGAGGTCCAGTGAGCAGCTACTGCACTCCTGCCCTGCTGAGATAGAATGACCCAGTTTGGAAAAAAACAAAAAACAAAAAATCCTGTGTACAGATACTCTTCCCTCCCCCTCGTCCCCAACACTGTAATAACAGTACTCATAAGCTCCAAGCCCTCACATGCTAGCCCATTACACTTAGGCTGGAGTGCGCTCTCCAAGGACAAACCTACCATCATTACCTCTTCTTCTGCACCCTAGTACTCACTGCTCCCCAGATGGCTTCTGAGAGCCCCTCGCTATACATACCAGTCTTCCACTTACTTACTGATGTCCTGGAAAATCCCAACCTCACCCCTAACCACTGTGGCATTGCAACAAATCAGTCCCACAATGAAGAGATGCTGGGGTGGGGGAGAGGGAAGAATCTTTCAGGACAAGGAGGAATACTTCCTTCTTCTTTTAGATCAGCAGCAACCTAGTCTCCTGAAATATCCCATCCTAGGGGAAAGGCTTGGGGCCTATTCTCTACAAAACCACATTTCCTAGGGTACCTTAGTACAAGAATCACCCAAGAACCTAGTTCCATAACCACCTTTCCTAGGGTACCTTAGTACAGGAATCATCCAAGAACCTAGTTCCATTTACCCTCTGTTATACTATTAGGGGCTAGAGGCTTAACCCTTCCCCCATTTATTCTGTGGCCAGACTGGGCCTCTAAACCTATGTCTCCTACAGTACATAAGCCAGACTTTTTCTCTACTTCTAAGATGAATAAATGCCCAAAAAGAAATAAGACGATGATGACAATGACCAAGATCTGGTATCCAACATGGGGGCCATAACATCTCATTTCCCTCCTGATTCCAACCATCTTTGCTGTTCATGAACTCTCTGGAACTTAGCATATACAATAGGCCCACAAAACACAAAAGTATAAAAACACTTAACTCATTTCCATAAGAATCCAGCAGAAAGAATCCTACATTGAGAGTCAGCAGATATCAATTCTAGTGCCAGCTCTGATACTAAATAGCTGTGTGAGCAACAATTAGTTTCTTCCCCTCTCTGAGATCAGATTTCCTTATGTGTAAAATGGACTAAAAAAATGTTAAAGTCCCTCTCACATCATGGTATGGTCTCAAGTTAATCGTCTCTGAATCTGTTCCAAAGAAAGCAGACAAGTTAGTTATAAGGTTATGTGAGTTTCTTTCTACTTTCGATACCTGACAACAATTCTCAGGTCTTAGAGTAGTGGTTCTCATGCTTTTTGGGTTTCAAGACACTTTTACAATCTTGAAAATTCTTGCAGACTCCCTAAAGAGCTTTTGTCTGTGTGGGGTATGTCTATAGATATTTACCATATTAATATATTAGTGTTTTTATGAAAAAGCATCTTAGTATTTTTAGGAAAAGGTCTTCAGACCACATTTTGAGAACCACTGTTTTGCAGGTGGCTGGTGTAATTCCCACATGAGCCACCAGGTGGAGGAGTGAGACATCACTCATGCCAAGTAAGAGGTCAGCAGCCAGGGTCCCTGCCCCCAGAGGGTCTTCTGCAAGGCAGTCTCCTTCTCAATCTGTGCCTGAATTCTCAGATAGTGATGGATAAATAAGAAGTTTTTATTAGAAGAGTTATTCACTGGACAATTTATTAGTAAGATTCCAAGAGATTTCTGAACTTCAGTCAATTTCAGCCCAACTACACAAATTTCATCTAAGATTCAGAGAAGAATTCTAGAAAAATGGCAGTCAGAGCTGGAAGGGCCTTAGAACGGGAACGTCAGAGGTGAGACTTAGAACAAAGACTGTCAGAGCTGGAAGGGCCTTTAGAACACAGAATGTCAGAGCTGGGAGGGCCCTTAGAACACAGAATAACAGAGCTGGGAGGGCCCTTAGAACACAGAATATCAGAGCTGGGAGGGTCCTTAGCACAGAATCTCAGAACTGGGAGGGCCTTTAGAACACAGAATGTCAGAGCTGGGAGGGCCTTTAGAGCACAGAATATCAGAGCTGGGAGGGTCCTTAGAACACAGAATCTCAGAACTGGAAGGGTCCTTAGAACACAGAAACTCAGAATTGGGAGGGCCCTTAGAACACAGAATGGCAGAGCTGGTAATTCTATCTTATTTCTACGTAAGCACTTAAAAACATCCTTCTGAGAAGCACTTTGTGGTCTTCATAGACTGAAGACAAAAGAGAGAAAGAACCCCAAACAAGCCCAATCCCCTTCATTCTACAGAAAAGGAAAATAGCATCCAGATGGGGAAGTAACTTGACCAAGGTCAACCCTCTTCTAATTGGTAGCAAAGCTGGTACTCAAACTCAGGCCTCCTGACTCTCAGCCATGAGTTCTGCCCATCACACCACCCACCTACCCACACTTCTAGACCCCCATAGTTCTAGAGCCAAATGAAGGGGAAAACAAGTCAGGATTCCTGGATTCAAGTAAAGGACTCTGGATCCTTAGTCAAAGAATCACAGGTTCAGAGTTAGAAAGGACTTCAAAAGAAATGTAATAAAACTTATACTGGAACCAAAATCCTGGCTACAGCAAAACAACCAGTGATCCCCCCAGCATTTGCTTGAAGGTATCTGGTGAAGGAGATGGGAGCTTGCAGCCATGCTTCTTTGTAACTTCTTGCCAAACTTGGAGTCCAGTAGCTCCTAATTCTGCCCTCTGGAGCCAATCAGAATAAGGTTTATCCAATCAATAAACATTAATTAAGCACCTTCTCTGAACCAGGCACATCAGGTAATGCCATAGTGCACAGAGCATTGGGCCTAGAGTCAAGAAGACCCAAATTCAAATTCACCTTCAGACACTTACTAGCTGTGTGACCCTGGGCAAGTCATTGAACCCTGTTTGCCTCAGTTTCTTCATCTGTAAAATGAGCTGGAGAAGGAAATGGCAAACCACTCCAGTATCTTTGCCAAGAATCAGACAAGACTGAGACAACAGAACTGGCACTGTGCTAAACTAAGCACTGGAGATGCAAAAAGAGGGAAAAGACAGACCCTGCCCTCAAGGAGCTTACAGTCAAATGAGAATTCTTCCAACCAAAAGCCTTTCCAATATCTAAGGCCAATTGTCATATCCCATACACATCTTCTGTTGTCCAGGGTAGAAGAAATGAAGACTTCTTCGTTTCCATCGGCTGATCTTTGATGGTATCATCTCAAGGCTCTTCAGCATCTTGGCCACCCTCCTCTTGACCCTTTCCAGATTATCAATCAACTTACTTTATAAAATGTGGTCACAGAACTGCTCCCAAAATTGCTGATGGGCAGAGGTCAAAGGTTTATTACTATACCACCTTAGGGGATGCGAGGCCTCTCTCAAAAATCATATTAGTTTTTGTTTTTGCTTCCACACCATACTACTGACTCATATTAAACATGTAATCCTTGTTCTCTGTTCTCACAGTGACTTTCATTCCTTCCACACCTCAGATATCTCCCAAGCCATCAGCCCATGAATTGGCTGAGTTCTCCTCCCTTCCCTTTAGTGAACCTATTCAACTCAACATTGTCCTCCACCCTGGATTCCCCTTCCCCCCCCCCATCCTGTCACTGATCATGCCTTGCCAAGCTTCAACCATCATGACAGCTGAATGAAGCTGGAAAAATTCACCAAACTGTGGTGATTGACTTCACTACAAATTTAAATTATCCAATCTCAACTGGGCCCTCACTGCAGCAAAGTAAGCTTTCTATTCCTCTCTAATAAATATACCATCCCACTCTCCACAGGTTCCATAGCTGCTTAAGCCTCCCACAGCACCATTTTCCCCTCATGCACTCCTAAAGAACCTTGTCTGAAAAAACTGAGGACATTCACCAAGAGCTTCCTCTTTTCCCTTCTTCTGTCATTTCACATCATTTAGACATCCTCCCCTACTATTCCTTTTTCAGACGGAGAGGTGGTCCTTCTCTTTGCCAAGGCAAACTGCTCTACATTCACAAGTGATCCCATCCCCTCTCAATTCTCCATCTCCACACTCTCTCTTATCTTCCTCTATTCTCATTTACTTTGCAGCTACTTACAAATAGGCCCTTATCAGCCTTATCAGTAAAAAAAAAAACCCTCACTTGATCCCACCTTCCCAGCCAATTATAATCTTATATATCTCTTCCCATTCTTGGTTAAACTTTAAAAAGCCATCTACAATAAGGGTCTCCACCTCTTCTCCTCTCATTCTCTTCTAATCCCTCTGTAATCTTGCATCTTACCTCATCATTCCACTGAAACGCCTCTCTCCAAATTCCAACAGTCTCTTAATTGCCAAATCTAAAGGCCTTTTCTCAATCCTGATTCTTCTTGCCCACTCCACAGTCTTTGACATTGTCATCCATCCTCTTCTCTTTGGTTTTCTTGTCTCTAAGTTTTCATGACACTTCTCTCCTACCTGTCTGACCTTTTCTTTTCAACTGTCTTAGCTGGTTCTTCATTCAAATTATGTTGAATGTCTCCCTCCAAGGCTCTATGTGGAACCTCTTCTCTCCTCCTTCTATACTTTCTCTCAGCAATCTCATCAGTTCATATAGATTTAATTATCATGTCTATGAAGATAATTCCCAGATCTATACATTCAGCCCTAGTCTCCTGACCTCCCATGTCACATCATCAACTTGTTTGGACATCTAGAGTCAGACATATCAAGTCATTGAGGCATCTCAAATTTAACAATTCCAAGACAGAACTCATTATCTTTCTTCCTAAATCAGGGTTTAGGAAAAGGCCCCACTTAAGGATTAGAAGGCCCCATATGGCCTTAAGCCCACAGGTTCACCACCCCTGTAAACCCTCCTCTCTCCCCAATTTTTCTATTATTGTTAAGGAAACCACCATCTTCCTCTCATTCAGGCTCAGAACCTCAGTGTCATTCATGACTCCTCACTTCACTGATCATACACCCACCCAATCTGTTGTCAAATCTTGTCCTGCCTGCATGCCTCTCTTTACTTCTTCTTTTCACTCACAACCACAACCCTAATTCAGGCCCTTGCCTGGACTATCACAATAACCTTCTGGTTGACTTATCAGGTCTATACCTTGTTTATACACAGCTTGTTGTCTCCTACATTAGACAGTAAGCTCCTTGAGGGCAGGGATTGTCTTTTGCCTATCTTTGTATGCCCCAGTGTTCAATACAGTACCTGGCACATAGCAAATGCTTAATAAATGTTTAATAACTAACTAACTGATCTCCCTTCCCTAAGCCTCTCCCCACTCCAATCTATCTGAGAGCATGGTATGGCCCTCTCATCCAGTCTTGCTTAGTGATCTTCAGTGGCTCCCTATTATCTCAAAGACCAAATATGAACTCTTGTTTGGCATTTAAAGCTCTTCATAACTTAGCCCATCCCTACCTTTCTAGTCTGCTTATG
The DNA here is from genome assembly GCF_011100635.1 of Trichosurus vulpecula. Lineage (NCBI taxonomy): Eukaryota > Metazoa > Chordata > Mammalia > Diprotodontia > Phalangeridae > Trichosurus > Trichosurus vulpecula. The sequence continues at coordinate 47,509,916 of NC_050574.1, forward strand.
CCATACCCTCTTCCGTGACTTCTGGCTTCTTTGCACTTCCCCCACCCCCACCCCAGTCCTTTTGGATGGCTTGGAATACTCTACCCCTTCACTTCAGGGTCTTATTTTTCCATGACTTCTTTCAGGACTCAACTCATCTCCCACCTACTCCAGGAGGCTTTTCCTGGCTGTCTCCCTGTCCCCAGCTGCAAATGCCTATCAAGTGTATATCCTGTATCTACCATGTTTACGTATCTCTCCCCCATTAGAATGGAAGTTCCTTGAGGGCAGGGACTGATTTTTTGCCTTTCTTTGTATCCTCAGGCTTATCACTGTTCCTATTACATAAATGCTTGTTGACTTGCCTTTGCACCCCCAAGATTTTTCTCATCTTCCTGAGTTCAAATCCAGCCTCAGATACTTACTAGCTTTGTGACCCTGAGCAAGTCATTTAACCCTGTTTGCCTCAGTTTCCTCATCTGTAAAATGAACTGGAGAAGGAAATGGCAAGTCACTCCAGCATTTTTGCCAAGAAAACCCCAAATGGGGTTAGGAAGAGTCAGACACAACTGAAACAACTGAACAACACTTGAATTTCCTCTTATTATATTTGGCCTGACATTCTAAGCTTGGTAATCTCTTTGTATCCTGCCATCAAATGCGCTTGTTAATTCCCCCTCATACCTTTGTGTTATCTGCCACAAGTTAAGAAACTTTCCATCTACACCTTTATCTAAATCACTGATTAAAAAAAAAAACAACAGAGTTAGCACAGAATCCTAGGGAACTCCAGCAAGGGATGGCCTATAGAAATCAAAAGGCCTGAGTTTAAATCCCAGCTCTGTACATGACTTATTCGATGACTTTGGGCAAGTCACTGTCCCTTAATGGGCCTCAGTTTCCCCAAGTGTAACACAAAGAAGTTAGACCAGATGATCTCTAAGGACCCCGCTCCCCTCTAAATCTTAAAATTCTATCATTTCAGCCTCCTGGGCTTGATTTACCTGAAGTTAAATTCAATTTCTTCAAACAGGAGTATTTATGTAGCTTCAAAGAAAACCTCACTAATATTTACCTTCTTCCTTGAGGTACTGGGGGCCTAGTTAACCACCTTTGCCTAACACCTGGCCATGAGAAATCAGAAAGGCACTAAGTGAATGCAAAGTATTTTTATGGTCCATTGTTCTAATGAGCAGAAAGAAACCGATAAAAACCCTAAGGAAACCAGCTGTGGAACTTTGAAGGAATCTGGTGTTGGGAAGGAACTTTTTGTTCTTTTCTTAGAATCAACTGTTTAGAGTTGGGGGAGGGGAAGAGACTTAAAATACAGAATACCAAAAACAGAAGGAAGGGGCTAAAAATATGGAATGTCAAAGCTCAAAGGGCTATTAGAATAAAGGGTGGTCTAGCTGGAGGTCTCCTAGAATATAGAATGTTGCATTGGAAGGATACCAAAAGTACAGAATGTCAGAGCTGAAAGGGCCCCTAGAACACAAAATGTCAGCGCTGGGAGGGCCCCTAGAACACAAAATGTCAGAGCTGGGAGGAGCCTTAGAAAACAGACTTTTAGAGATAGAAGAGACAGACAGGGATATTAATATGTAGAATTTCAGTGTTGGGAGGGAAATTGGAGATCCTTCAGTCCATGGACCCTTTTGTGTTCTAGCCCCCTTTCGCAATCTGGTAAAAACCTATAGATGACTTCTCAGAATGATGTTTTTAAATGCATAAAATAAAATAGGCAAGATCACAAAGCTTATAGGGCTTAGCACAGTGCCTGGCAAATAGTAAGTACTTAATAAATGCTTGTTGGCTTAACAAAAGAAACTAATTATACTGAAATCTAGTTATCAAAATAGTTGAGGTTTTTTTTTTAAGTTCATGGACCCCAGATTAAGGACACCTGCTCTAGTCCATCCCCTTCACTTTCCAGAGGAGAAACTGAGGCCTAGAAAGGTTAGGTGACTTGCTTTTCCAATCTCAATAGCGTGGAGATAAAATCATGGACCCAGGGAGTGGAAGAGCCAGAATCTGAGATTCAAACAGCAATTTTTTTTCCAGACCCCGTTGTCTTTCCAGTATGTTGCTGTTGCTTTATCTTCCACCCTGATCCGAATGCCCTGGGGCAGGGCCAACCCTGATGCACAATAAACAAGGCAGGCAGTTCTGGAGACCCTATAGCATGGAGGTCTTTGGGAGGTGAGAAGGTGGATGTGGAGGAAGAAGGACAAAGTTCTGTTGTTTGTCAGTTTTTCCAGTGTTCAAATGGTTTAACAGGAAGACTGGGCTCCCACAGCAGCTATTTCCATAGTATGCCCATGGCAAAGCCTCCCTAGAAATGAAAGCTCTTCCTTCTTATATTGGGAGGCATACTCAGCTCCTCTCTACCCCTACAAGGTAGATCCAGTTGGGCTAAGGGTTTCAGGAATGTTCAGCTGCTGAGCCAAGAGCCAGTGCCGTGGTCCTGAACCATCTCTCCAATGGCACAAAGAGGGATCTGGACTATTTGAGGTCAAGTGGGGTCAACATTTCCAAGGAAACCTTCAAACACTGATTTGTTTGGGGTTTTTTTTTTGCCTCTGTTTTCTTGACTCATCATCATTTCCTATGACTATTCCCATAGTTCTCAGCAATCTTCCAAACGACTATTTCTCAAACATTTATGAAATACTCATTTACAGGCATTGTACTAAGCACTGGGGATACAAATAGAAAGGCAAAAGACCTTTATATTCTAACTAGTGAGACAACCTATCCATAAACACTATGGGTTATTTGGTATTAGAGATAACTATAAGTATGCCATATCCTCATGCTATACTGTGAGCCCATGAGGGCAAGATCTACAGTTTATAGGGCCATGGATCTAGAGTTATAGGCTTATAGACATAGAGTTATAGGGTCTTAGATCAAGAGTTATGGGTTCATAGAGCTAAAGTTATATGGTCATGGAGTTATAGGCTTATAGATTTTGAGTTACAGGGTCATGGATTTAGAGTTATGGGGTGATAGATCTAGAGTTATAGAGTCACAGATCTAGAGTTATAGGGGTCATAGGTCTAGAGTTATAGGGTCACAGAGCTTAAGTTATGGGGCCATAGAGTTAAAGTTATAGAATTATGAATCTAGAGTTACAGAGTTGTAGATCTTGAATTATAGTCATGGATCAAAAGTTATAGGATTATGGATCTTGAGATACAAGTCCTAGATCTAGAGTTATAGGGTTGTAGATTTTGAGTTACGGGGGCATGGATCTAGAGTTAGGGTTATAGATCTTGAATTATAGGGTCATGGATCTAGAGTTATAGGGGTCAGAGGTCTAGAGTTATAGGGTCATAGAGCTAAAGTTATAGTGTCATGAATCTAGTCATAAAGTTGTAGATCTTGAATTATAGAGTCATGGATCTAGAGTTATAGAATGGATCTTGAGATACAAGTCCTAGATCTAGAGTTGTAGGGTTATAGATTTTGAGTTAATCTAGAGTTAGGATTGTGGATCTTGAATTATAGGGTTATCGGTCTAGAGTTGAGGTTACAGATCTTGAATTATAGGATTGTGTATCTAGAGTTGTGGGGTCATGGATCTAGAGTTATGAGCGCACGGATCTAGAGTTGTAGGGTCATAGATCCGAAGTTATAGAGTCATGGATCTAAAGTTATAGGGTCATGAATCTAGAGTTATAGGCTTATGGACCTTGAGATAGAAGTCATAGATCTAGAGTTGTAGGGTTGTAGCTTTTGAGTTACTGGGGCATGGATCTAGAGTTAGGGTTGTGGATCTTGAATTATAGGGTCATGGATCTAGAGTTATAAGCTTATGGACCTTGGGATATGTCACAGATCTAGGGTTGTAGGGTTGTAGATTTTGAGTTACAGGGGCATGGATCTAGAGTTAGGTTTGTGGATATTGAATTATAGGGTTATGGATCTAGAGTTATAGGCTTATGGACCTTGAGATAGAAGTCATAGATCTAGAGCTGTAGGGTTGTAGATTTTGAGTTACTGGGGCATGGATCTAGAGTTAGGTTTGTGGATATTGAATTATAGGGTTATGGATCTAGAGTTATAGGCTTATGGACCTTGAGATAGAAGTCATAGATCTAGAGTTGTAGGGTTGTAGATTTTGAGTTACAGGGGCATGGATCTAGAGTTAGGGTTGTAGATTTTTAATCATAGGGTCATGAATCTAGAGTTACAGGGCCTAGCATTGGAGGAACTTCAGAAGTCATCTAGTCCAACCACCTCATTTTACAGATATTGAAACAGGGGAAAAGAGAGGGTGATTTGCCCAGTGTAACACAGGAGATGAGTGAAAGAGATGGGACTTTAACCTACATTCCTCTGACTAAAATCATATGTCCTTCCCACTGCACCATGATGCCTACCCATAGAAGACAATGTCTTCTCTGCATCTTTCAGTTCTGAGCACAGGGCTCTGCATACAGCAGGAGCTTAATAAATGAACATTATTGAACACTGTGCATTTATGAGATGAGGCAGCATGTCCTAGTGGAGGGAGAGCCAAGAAGGCCTAGGGTCGAGTCCCAACTGTGACCCACGCCGGCTGCATGACCTCAAGCAAGTCACCCTCTCAAGACTGGAGGAAACTCTCTAAACTTACAAGTTGCAGAGACAGTGCCAACCTGTATTGGTAGAGAGTCTCCTTACCTGGAGTGATCAGGACCAATGAAATCATAGGTCCACCCTCTATCCCTATTTACATCTGTGAAATAACCGATGAGGGAGCACAATACACTAGATTTGGAACAGGGGTCCTGGGTTCAAATCCTGCCTCTGCCTCTTTCTAGGTGTATGGACTTGGGCAAGTCACTTAACTTCTGTAGGCTTCAGTTTCCTCAGCTGTGAGACAGGGGGAAATTGGACTCAATGGTCTCTAAGGTCCTTTCTATCTTTTAATCTACGATCCTACAAAATCAAAGGTACAATACCGAGCCCTAAATATGCATCATGGTCTTCATGGGTCTGCCACTCACCAGCTATGTGATCTTGAGTCTCAGTTTCCTTATCTGTAAATTGAAGGGTTTGGACTTGATGACCTCTACTATCTCCTCTATTGTTCCCCTTTCATGGCTCACTAATCCCTGGCTGGAGCCATAGTGTAGCCTCCTGTCTTGGAATGTTTTCCTCTCTGAGCAGTGAACATAAACGGGAAGCAAACCCGTGACCCCAGTCACATAGCCTAATGCTCTCGTTCTGGACAGTGTCCTGGAGAGACCTGCCCTGGTCACATGATTTCAGAGAAATCTTGTCATTCCAGATCTCCCAAATGGAAAAGCTCCGTGTTTCAATACAGAGGCAGTGAGACAGGGCGTAAAAGGTGTGAGACGTGGCATTTGGAGAATTGGGTGCAAGTCCCAGTTCTCAGATTTAGGAGTTGTATGACTGTGCAGGTTGATTTGCCCAGCAAGGCCAGGGAACCTGCGGCTTTGAGGCCACATGTGGCTCTCTAGGTCGTCAAGTGTGGCCCTCTGACTGAGTCCAAACTTCACTTGATTCTGTCAAAGGGCCGCACTTGAGGACCTAGAGGGCCATGTGTGGCCTCAAGGTCACAGGTGCCCCACCCCTGACTGGAGCCATAACTATGGTGGGACACTGGGGCTTTGCTCTAGTCCCACAACACTGTCGGCTGCTTCTACTTTTCCTGTTTCTAGAGGAACAACTGAGCTTAGCATTTAGTTGACAAGATAAATCAAAGTAGGAAGTAACCAGAGAGTGAACTTCCCTCCCCACCCCACCTCCTGCTGGAGCCATGGCCCGGCTGAGCTCCTCTGGGACTCCTGCTCTACAGGGGCCAGCTTTTCACAAGGGAAAGGAAAGTGGTCACCTAAGGAAGACTTCATCACTTCTGCTTAATGTAAAACAGCTCCCCCAAGCTCTGGCTATTGGTTAAAATGCCATACTTTGAGAACAGATCCTGACACTGTTCTCTTGGGCATCATCATGGTGTGGTGGATGGATCATTCAACTAGGAAGATGGAGAGAACATGTGGGAAGAGAGAAAGAGAGAGAGAGAGAGAGAGAGAGAGAGAAGAGGAAGGAGGGAAGGAGGGAGAGGAAAGAGAGACAGATGCCAGAGACAGCAAGAGAGGGGGGAAGAGAAGAGAGAGAGGGAGAGAAAAAGAGAAGGATAGAAGGAGGAAGGAAGAAGAAAAAAAACAGGTAGATGGGGAGAGGGAAGAAAAGAAAGGGAGAGAGGTGAGGGAAGAGGAAAGGAAAGTTGGAGAGAGACATTGGGAGACTGAAGTCTCAATTCTGTCAATAAATTGTTGTATGATCTAAGTAAGGCGAATCATAGGACTGCTTCCTTCCTCTACCACCTCTCACTCCACACCCAAAACTTAATTTCCTTGGTTACCAAAATTGGTACCTACATGTCTGCTTTCAGGTCTCCGACCCTGTTTCTTCTTCCATAAAATGGCACAATAACACTTTCATAACCTATGTCACAGGGTTGTGAGGCTAGGACTTTAGTAAGTATAATTGATTCATTATTAACCATCTCTTAAGTGCCTATCATGTGCCAGCCATGGGGCTGTGCTCAAGAGATATGAAGAAAAAAGGAAAACAGTCCCTGCCCTCAAGAAGCTTATATTCTAAAGGGGGAGATGATAGACAGACAGATAGACAGATAGACAGATGAATAGATAGATAGGTAGAGATGGATGGAGAGATACACACATATACACATACGTATATCTGTATACATGTAAAATATATACAAACATATGTATGTATAATGTGTATGTACATATGCATATGTGTGTATATGAATATGACTATATACATACATATGTGTATATTTACAAATAGATATATGCAAATGTAGTGGGGATTGAATTGACCTATAGTGGCCATCCCAGGAACTTTGGGACAAGAGCCCTCCTGGAAACTTCAGAGGACCCCAGAGACATGGCAACTCAATGCTTGTCCTTTAGGGGGATGACAAACTTTCCTGGCTGCTTCCAGCCACATGGTGACCTAGAGCTGAAACGACCTGCCATTTTGGTAAAATCTGAGAGCTCCTTTGGTCCTCTCCCTTTTGGTGACAGTGGTAGGGGCTGGGTATTGTGTCAGTTAAAAGGACAGACAGCATCTGGCTAGCTCTCTCTTTTTTGATCATCTATGCGACATCTTGAAACTCTGAGGCTTCCAGTAAATCCCTTCCCCATCTCAGCATCATGGCCACTGCTTTCAGCAGTTGAAGGAGAAGGATTCTACCAGTTGAGCTTGGCCCTGGGTCCCTGTCAGCTTTTTCCATTTTATGCCTCTTTTGAGTAGAAGACTGAGCACCAGCCTCAAGGAGTGTGGGGAAAGCTGACTGGTGCCAAGGGGGATTTCTTCACCAGAGAAGTTGTCCAGAGAAGAATACCATGTGCCTAGCCCTGGTTTATCAAAGACACAGATTTTGAGGAAGACAGTGAAGAGCCAAGGTGAAACATAAAATGCCTAATCATCAGTCCTACAAACAGTCCTACATTTGAATACTAAGTATCAGCTTCCAATAGATTGTGACAGTAGTTATAAGTTACTGAATCCTATTTTGAGGTGTTTTGTCAATGCAAACTTTGAGTCTTTAACATTTAGAATTTCCTCTGCATTTAGGAATAAAATATCTGTCCCATAACTAATATTGAGTGTATTTCTGCTACCTTCTTTGGGGAGACCTGTCCATGAGCTACAAGCTTAGCTTTACATAATTTGTCCCCAGGTCCCCAGAGTTAAGGTTTAACAAACCAAAGAATGTGAGGAAAATGAGCCTAGTCCCTCCTTCATTAGAGTCTCCCCAGGACTGAACCTGGCAAAGATTCTGTACCTGGGTCTCCAGCCATGGGGCTCTCTTAGGAAAAGGAGCCATTTTCCCAATGGTGATTCTCAAATATCATTGAGATGCGATGGATCTCACCTGGCTTTTGAGGGGCTGAGTCTAACCAGCCCCAGTGCTTAATCCCTTTTAGGAGCCCTGCACACTTTCGGGGCTTTCCTGAGTTTGTTTTCTTTCTTTTTGAACAAAGCCTGTTTGTTATAGCTATCATTAGGTAAATTTGGAGCTCCACTTGTAGCTAGTGCCCTTCCCAGGACTGAGTCTGGGTCAAAGAAGAGGACTCCTTAGTGGAGAAGATAAAGGGGTAAGTCACTTGGCCCCCTGAGTCCACAATGGTTTCTTAAATTTAGATAAATGCATATTAAATAAATTCAGTCAATTAATCTACACACATTTATTAAGCACATACTCTATGCCAGACACTTGTGTTAAGCACAAAAATTAAATAGGACTTGCCTTGGAGAAGTATGCATTCTAATAGGGAGATGGCATGTGTATGTATAAGTACATACCCAAATGTAAATGGGATTGTGCCCATGATAGTAGTGGTAACCTGGATCTCTGCTTTGCTTTGAGAAACTTGCCTTGAGAAGGTCAATACAAAATTGCTTAGTATTTTAGCTTGATTCTCCTGAATTCTGAAGGACAATAAAAACAGGATGTGGAGCTCTGGAGGGCAATGATGCCGCAGACTAGCACTGAAAAAATTAGTCTTAGTCTTCGTGTAGCCCTTTGGCCTCCCATGAGTCTAGAGCTGAACCTTCTCAGTTTTCACAGTCCCGGGAGAAGTTATTCATTCCTGTTCACCTACACAGAGAGACACCCAGATTGGCCTCCAATAAATCACTCCAATGTGGTGTCTACTGAACCCTGTTTCCATTTTCACTTATTCATGGGCTGTGGGAACCACAAGGGATAGGACAGCATACCAACTCTCAGAGATGGGAGGGACCTTGGTGGACGCCTAATCCAAGACAAAGCATCCCCCATCCCAAGTTAACATCAATCCATTTTGAGAGGCATCCATGATACGTTGGAAAGAAAAAATGAGTTGCAAGTTAGACTACTTGGTTTAAACACTACTTCTGTGGGAATTTTGGGGGAGTTTTGCAGAAGCTGCAGGTGACATGAAAAGGCCAGCGGATGACACAGAAAAAGTTAAAAAAAAAACCTTGCAAATGCATTATATATATAATTTTGTATAATAATATATTTTATCTTTTGATGCCATAATAATTCAAAATTCTCTAGCGCAAAGGGAAGACCAAAATAGTTTATTTAGATTTTCCAGATCATGCCCCTAAACCCCATGATGTGGAAAGGATTACTGTAATGCTATTATTGTTCCATTTGACAGGTAAGGAAACTGAGTGTTTTAGTGACTTTCCCATCTGAAGTGAAATTCCAACCCATGTTTTTGAGTCTCCAAGTCCAGTGCTCTATTTACTATATCATACTAATAAAGGAGGGCTGTGCCTGAAGAAACTCTCCAGATCGGCCATATGGGGCCTACTAGAAAGATGCAGCCTCACACAGAGAAATCTCCCAGTTCCTGCACTGAGGCAGAGGGGAGAGTCTGATGGAGGGAAGGAAATATTCGCCACATCTCTCATCACTTCAACAATAGATTTCTGCTTGTTTGACCACATGGCAGGGAATGAGCCCAAGGAGATTTCCTCTTTTCCCATTGCTACTAATGGGCATTTAAGTGACTGCAAAGCAGTTGGAGGAGCGGCAGAATTGAAAGCTTTCGAAAAGAGAGAGGACTCGGATTTTGCTGAAAACTTTCTTTGGTGTGAAAAGGCTTGCAGGTTTAAACTCACAGAATATCAGAGTTGGAAGTAGCTTAGACAATAAAGTATCAGAGCTGGGAGGGCCCTTAGAACAGGACAGAGCATGTCAGAGCTGTGAAGGCCCTTAGAACACAGAACACCAGGGCTGGGAGGGCCCTTAGAGCACAGAATGTCAGAGCTGGGAGGGGCCATAAGAACACAGAATGTCAGGGCTGGGAAGGCCTTTAGAGCACAGAATGTCAGGGCTGGGAGGGCCCTTAGAGCACAGAATGTCAGAACTGGGAAGGGCCTTAGAACACAGGATGTCAGAGATGGGAGGGCCCTTAGAACACAGGATGTCAGAGCTGTGAAGGCCCTTAGAACACAGAACACCAGGGCTGGGAGGGCCCTTAGAGCACAGAATGTCAGAGCTGGGAGGGGCCTTAAGAACACAGAATGTCAGGGCTGGGAAGGCCTTTAGAGCACAGAATGTCAGAGCTGAGAGGGCCCTTAGAACATGACAGAGCATGTCAGGGCTGGGAAGGCCCTTAGAACACAGAATGTCAGGGCTGGGAGGGCCCTTAGAGCACAGAATGTCAGAACTGGGAAGGGCCTTAGAACACAGGATGTCAGAGATGGGAGGGCCCTTAGAACACAGGATGTCAGAGCTGAGAGGGCCCTTAGAACACAGGATGTCAGAACTGGGAAGGGCCTTAGAACACAGGATGTCAGAGCTGGGAGGGCCCTTAGAACATAGGATGTCAGAGCTGGGAGGGCCTTAGAACAGAGGATATAAGAACCAGGAGAATCTTTAGAACAGGGAATCTCAGAGCTGAGTGGGCTCTTGGAACATAGAATGTCAGATCTGGGAGGGGCCTTAGAACAGAGAATGCCAGAGAAAGTAGGGACCTTAGAAAATAAACTATCGAAGGAAGTAGGTGCTAGAACTTAGCATTTCAGAGGTAGAAAGGACTTCGATGCTTTGATTGCTGCTGGTGGTATTGATAATATTAATACTTTGTCACTTCTATGGATCTTTGATCTTGTCAATTTAAGTCCTCCCTTGTTAGACTGTAAGCTCCTTGAAGGAAGGGACTGTCTGTCTTTTTCATATTTGCAACCCCAGCATGTGACCAAGTAATACATAAGTGGCTTAATGAATGCTTGTTTGTTGACTATATAAAAAAATTTGACTTGGTAGGGAAAACTGAACTTTTACGGGTTCTCTTCCGAAAAGCATAACAGAATCCAGTCCAAAGGAATTAGCCAGTGGAAAACAAAGACAAAGTTGCCTGGCAGTCCTCTTTAAATGGAGACTTTGGGAGAAGCTCTTTGCTCAGTCCTCCGGCCAGAGAGAGCAGATGGTACTGATGAGGTATGAATACTAGGGCAAGAAACAATAAACACAGTGAGATTAATCATTCAACAAGTATTAGTTCAGTGACTACTGTGTCACTGTGCTAAGCACTTTTTACAAATATTATCTCATTTAAACCTTACAACAACCCTGGGAGGTAGGTGATATTTTATCCTCATTTTACAGTTAAAGAAACAGTGACTTGCCCAGGGTCACCCAGATTGTAAGTGGCTGAGGTCTGATTTGAACTCAGGTCTTCCTGACTCCATGCGCAATACTCTACTCACTTCATCACCAGAAGTAGAAATAAGACAGTAAATGCCAAATATGGGGAGGTGGACTGTCCTTTGTGAGGAACAGACAGGACAGTTTGTCTGAGTCAGAGGAGTAATGTGATATCCAGTGAACCTGCAAGGCTATGTTGGAGCTGGATTGGGTATGGCGTTAAAAGCTAAATAAGTTTATATTTTATCCTAGAGACAATAGGGCAGTAGGGGATTCACGGGGTCACAACTTCATATAAACGGGGAGATTGGGCATTAAGCCCAGTCTTTATAAGAGTATGCAGCAGGAGCTGGTGATGCAGGCCCCATGTCCACTTCATAGCATGTGAAGGAAGGAAGGAAGGAAGGAAGGAAGGAAGGAAGGAAGGGAGGGGAGGGGGAGATACAGAGGAAGAAGAAAGGAAAGGAGGGAGGGAGGAAGGAAGGATATAAGTTCAGCAGCTATTGATCAATCAACAAGTATTTATTAAGCACCTACTATGTGCCAAGCGCTACACTAGATGCTGGGGGTCATAGTACAAAGAATGAGACAATCTTTACTTGAAATGAGATTGCACTATTAATGGAAGAGACAAGTACATATAAAATATATGCAGCATAAATATAAAATTAAGGAATGCATGTATAGATACATGTGTACATATATCTATATATGTACAGAGAGAATAATAGAGCTGAGATTTTAGAAGGTTCTATTTTAATATTTTTTTCCAGTTACATGTAAAAACATTTTTTAACATTAATTTTCTTTTTTTTTTGGAAGGGGGAAGTTAACATTCATTTTCAAAATTTTGAGTTCCAAATTCTCCCTCTACCTTTCTCCTCTCCCCTCTCATTGAGAAGGCAAGCATTTTGATATAGGTTATACATATGCAGTCATGCAAAATATATTTCCATATTAGTCATGTTGTAAAAGAAAACAGACAAAAAAAACTGTAAGAAAAGTAAAGTATAAAAAAGTAGTATGCTTCAATCTGCATTCAGACTCCATTAGTTCTTTCTCTGGAGATGCATAACATTTTTCATCAAAAGTTCTTTGGAATTGTCTTGAATCATTGTATTGCTGCCAATAGCCAAGTCTTTGATAGCTGATCATTATACAATATTGCTGTTACTGTGTACAATGTTCTCCTAGTTCTGCTCACTTCACTTTGCATCAGTTATAAGTCTTCCCAGGTTTTTCCTGAACACATCCTTTTATCATTTTTTATAGCATAACACTATTCCATCACAATCATATACCATAACTTGTGCAGTAATTCTCCAAAATTGATGAGCATCTCAATTTGCAATTCTTTGTCACCACTAAAAGAACTGCTATGAACATTTTTTGTACATATATGTCCTTTTCCTTTCTCTTTAATTTCTTTGGGATACAGACCTAGTAGTGGTATTTGCTGTGTCACAAGGCATGCACAGTTTTATAGCCCTTTAGGCATAGTTCCAAATTGCTCTCCAGAATAGCTGAATCAGTTCACAACTCCAACAATGATCTAGTGCCCCAATTTTCCCAAATCCCCTCCTTTTGTCATTTTCCTTTTCTGTCATATTAGCCAATCTGATAGGTGTGAGGTGGTACCTCGGAGTTGTTTTAATTTGCATTTCTCTAATCAATAGTGATTTAGAACATTTTCTTTCATATGACTATAGATAGCTTTGATTTCTTCATCTGAAAACACCCTTTTCACAGTCTTTGACCATTTATCAACAGGGGAATGACTTGTATTCCTATAAATTTGACTCAGTTCTCCATGTTTGAGAAATGAGGCCTTTATAAGAGAAATTTGCTATAAAATTTTTTCACAGTTGTGATTTCTATGTATTTCCCTCTATCCTATTCCCCCCCCTTATCTTCCTCTCTCTCCTTTCACCCTGTCCCTCCTCAAACACGTATTGCTTCTGACCATCACCTCTCCCAGTCTGTCCTCTTTTCTATCAGTCCTCCCCCTTCTCTTATCCTCTTCCCCTCCTACTCCCCTGTAGGGAAAGATAGATTTCTATTCCCAGCTGAGTATGTATGTTATTCCCTCTTTGAGCCAATTCTGATGAGAGTAAGGTTCAAACGTTGTCCACGCCCACCCTTTCTTCCCCTCCACTGCATAAACTCTTTTGTGCCTCTTCCATGTGAGATAATTTACCCCATTCTACCTCTCCTTTCCCTCTTCTCCCAGTCCCTCTCTTTTTCTCTTACCTTATTTTTGCTTTCTGTCTATGTATACTATGTCTAATTGCCCTAATAATCAGAAAGTCCTTAGGAGTTACAAGTATCATCTTCCCATGTAGGAATGTAAATAATTTAACTTTATTGAATCCTTTATGAATGTCAGAGCTGGGAGGGCCCTTAGAACACAGAATGTCAGAGCTGGGAGGGCCCTTAGAACACAGAGTGTCAGAGTAAGGAAGGCCCTTAGAACACAGGATGTCAGAGCTGGGAGGGCCCTTAAAACACAGACAGAATATCAGAGCTGGAAGGGCCCTTAGAACACAAGATGTCAGAATAGAGAGGGCCTTAGAGCCCAGAATGTCAGAGTTGGGAGGGGCTTTTGGACAGAAAATGTCAAATCTGGGAGGGCCCTTAGAACACAGGATGTCAGAGCTGGGAGGCCCCTTAGAACACAGGATGTCAGAGCTGGGAGGGCATCTTAGACAGAAAATGTCAAATCTGGGAGGGGTCTTAGAATATAGGACCTTAGAATTGTACAAAATATTAGGGACCATGGAGTACCTGAACTCCCTCATTTTACATATGAAAAATCTGAGACCTAGAATACTCTGCGTGGTAAAATCACGCAGTTAGTTCTAAGAACTGCAAACCAGCTCCTACTGTGCTTTCACCACTGCGCCACACTGCCTCCCATATATGGCCACTACTCTCAGCAGCTCAGACTATATTTCTGGTCTTCTTTTTTGGTGCCTTTTTGGGACATCAGCAAATAGAGTAAAGGTCAGCTTTATTTCTAACTCTGTTTACCCCTGGAAGCAATGACCTTGCTTGCCCATGGCGGAGAGGCCATGGTGGACAGGCCAGCTGCTCCCCAGGCATTCAGGAACAACCCTGATCAGGAAATGAAGAAGATCAGTAAACAAAGCTAAGTCACCAAAGGGGATTTTCAGACAATGGTTTGTCATTTCCTGAAATCGAGTTGCACAAGGCCCCAGGGTCCAGCCAATGAGACGCTCCCAATTTCTGAATGAGGACAAATTCTCATAAACTTCGTAAAGAAAAATTTATAGCACTTTACAAGGGTCGAAAAATGTCTTATATATTTCCCACTTGATTTCCACAATGACTCTGACAGGAAGTACTATTTTTAATCTCCATTTTACAGATGAGGAAACTGTGGCAGACAGAAGTTACATAACTTGCCCAGGATCATACAACTGGTGTCTAAGGCAGGATTGGAATTCCAATTTTCCTCACTCTAAGACCAGGACACTAACCACTGCACCACCCACAGGCCCCTTTTTGAACTGTTAGAGCTAGTCTGATCTTATCTTTTTGACTGGACTGATCACTCCCTCCCCTTCCGAAGGGTAGAGAACCCAGAGCCCCTGAACTGGCAAGAAGGCTGTAAGTATGGAGGGTGACCCACAGTACCTACTTAGTAGTATGGGATAAGGGCAAGTGAAGCCAGAGATAGACAAGGGAGCTCAGTGGTCTCCTCATGGTCTGTCTTGCATTATCAGACAGTGAGGAAACAAATTCACCAGAAAAAGGAAGAATGGGTTGTTTTGGGGTTTGGATTTTTTTTGGTGGGGAGAGGGGAAGGAGGGCAAAAGGGAGGGCTGATTCTGGGTCATGGACCAAAATTTCAATTTCACAGAGCCCCTTGAGCTTTGGTAGAGTACCCCACTAGGGAGAAAAGGAAAGGGATCATACATCATCATTGTCATATTTATAGAGTACTTGGAAGTTTTGGAAAGCACTTTACAAATATGATCTCATTAGATCCTTACAACAGCCTCGGGAGATAAATGCTATTATGATCTCTATTTTACAATTGTATAAAATGAGGCAGACTGCGGTCAAGTGACTTGCCCAGGGTCACACAGATAGCAAGAATCTGAGGCAGGATTTGAACTCAAGTCGTCTTAACTCTAGGCAGTGGGGTGGCACCATAGTATGCAGAGTGCCCAGCCTGGAGTCAGGAACACTCATCTTCCTGAGTTCAAAGCTGATCTCAGACACTTACTAGCTGTGTAACCCTGAACAAGTCACTTCACCCTGTGTGCGTCAGTTTCCTCATCTGTAGAAGGAAATGGCAACCACTCCAGTATCTTTGCCAAGACCGCAAATGGAGTCAGGAAGAAACAGACACAATTGAAACAACTGAACAAAGTTCTGACTCTAGGGTTAAGGCTGTATCTACTATGCCACCTGGTCAATCACAAAATTACAGCTGGAAGCTGCCTTAGAGGGCATCTAATCCAACTGTTGCACTTTCTTCAGAAGAAAACCAATGCCTAGAGAAAGACATGACTTACCTGAGATCACATAGCAAATGTGGCAAAGTCAAGACTCAAACCCAGGTCTTTTGACTCCCAAGAAGAGAGTAGAAAGATTCCATTATAAATGTGATAAGAAGGATTCCTTCCAATAGCACGATACTAACCTGAGAGCTATTGTAATCTGGAGCTTCAATGATGAGGGGTGGTATAGATACCATACATAAATGAATAGGAAGTGTGCCTCTGCCTGCCATAATGTCATGTATATATGAACATCTAAAACACTCTCATCCCTTCATGCCAAGTTTAAATCAGCAGCAGTCTTGGGTATGTAAGCAGGGACATCATGATTGATGGATATATATATATATATATATATATACACACACACACATATATATATATACACACATATGTATATACATATATATACACATATATACATATATACACATATATATACATATATATCCAGGACAGGATTCTATCCTAGTCCCTCTTCTCTCCTCCCTCTCTACTACTTCACTTGGTGGTCTCATTATCTCTCATAGATTTAATTACCATCTCCGTGTTGATGCTACCTATGCTGCCCTAACCTAACCTCTTTGCTGACCTCCAATCCCACATCTCCAACTCACTTTCAGTCATCCTAAACTCAATACATCTGAAACAGAACTCAATATATGGTCCCCTTAAACCTTTCCCCCTCCCCTCCTACCTTACTGTAAGGCAACACCATCCTCCAAGTCCCTCAGGCTCCCAACCTAGGCATCATCCTGGGCTCCTCACTATCCAAGCTGACGCCAAGGTTTGTCTATTTCACCTCAGCATCCTCTCTTGTTCTCTCACCTCCTAGCATCTCTTTTCTATTTCACCTCCACAGCATCTCTTGTCTCTTTCACCTCCACAGCATCTCTTGTCTATTTCACCTCCCAGCACCTCTTGTCTATTTCACCTCCTTGCATCTCTTACCTATTTCATCTCTTCAGCATCTTGTCTAGTTCACCTCTGCAGCATCTCTAGTCTATTTCACCTCTGTAACCTCTCTCAAATATGCCTCCCCGCCTTTGACACTACTACCACCTTGTGTAGACCCTCATCCCCTCAAGTCTGGATTATCGTGATAGCTTCTGAGGCTAAGGGGAAGAGGTCTGCCTCAAGTCTCTCCCCACTCCAATCCATCCTCCATTTAGCAACTTAGGAGATTTTCTTAAAGGTCCAATCATATCACTCTCCCTTACTCAATAAATTCTAGTGGCTTCCTATTGCCTTGAGGAGCAAATACAAAATCCTCTGTTTGGCAATCAAAGCCATTCATAACCCAGTCCCCTCCTACCTTCCCAGTCTTCCTACACCTTACTTCCCAAATGTCCATTTCCATCGAGTTGTGCTGGCCCCTGGCTGTTCCACAAACAGGACTTTGCATCTCTCAGCTCCATGCATTTTCTGTCACCCATAACTGAAGTATTCTCCCTCCTCTATTCTGACTACTAACCTCCCTTGCTTCTTTTAAATTCCAACTAAAATCCCACCTTGTACACAAAGCCTTTTCCATTCCCTCTAAATTCCAGTGCCGCCCCTTGTTAACTAATTCCTGTTTATCCTATATATAGCTTGTTTGTATATATTTGTTTATATGTTGTCATCCTCATTAGATTGTACTAGCTTCTTGAGGGTAGAAACTGTCTTTTCCCTCTTTTTCTCCAACACTTAGCACAGCACCTTACATATAATAGGAGCTTAATAAATGTTTATTGACTGATTGTTTAATATCCCTTCTCAGCATGGTCTAATGGAAGTGGAGCTATGCGGATTTTGAGTTTGAGGAACTAGCTTCAAATCCCGACTCAGCTGCTCACTACTTGTATGACATTGGCCAAGTTACTCCCCTACCTAAGTTTCAGTTTCTTTATCTGTAAAATGAGGGGATTGGACTTCCAGCTTGAAATCTATGGTTCTAGGATCCTTATTTACAATATTAATCAATCAACTAGCATTTATTGAAGACTGAAGACCATTAACAATCAGCAAGCATTTATTAATTACTGTGTCAAGTATCATGAGAACAAAGACATTTTGAAAATAGTTCCTGATCTCAAAGAGCTAATGTTCTAATGAGTTATTAAGTAAATTGTCAGTTATTTCCCTGGGATATTTCACAACCAGGAAGAACAAAACCCACACTTATTGAACTCCCACTAAGAGTGAGATCCTGTGAAGGTTAGATCCACAACTGTAAATCCCAATTCAATAAATACTTCAAAGTACCTACTACAAAGGAGAAACTGTACCTACAACAGTGAGGTGCAAAGAAATTGAAAACTGTTCCTTCTCTCAAGGAGCTTATATCTATTGAAGGGAGGTGAATAAAAAGGGGTAAGTAGATACAAAGAATATTTGCTGTTGTTCATTTGTTTCAGTTGTGTTGGACTCTTCATGACCCCATTTGGGGTTTTCTTGGCAGAGGTACTGGAGTGGTTTGCCATTTCCTTCTCAAACTCATTTTACAAATGAAGAAACTGAGGCAAACAGGGTGAAGTGACTTACCCAGGGTCACACATTTAGGAAGTGTCTGAAATCACAACTGAACTCAGGTCTTCCTGACTCCAGACCTGGCGCTCTATCCACTGAACCACTTAGCTGCCCACAAAGTATACACGTAGTAATATAAATAATCTCAAGAAGGTGAGAATATTAACAACTGGGGAGGAAAAGGAATGGCCTTGAAAAGGATATGTAGCAGCTGGGAGATGAAGAGATAAATCAAAACTCTCACCTTAAGATGAAGACCATCAGCAAGTATTTATTAAGCACCTACTATGTACCAGGAACTATGCCCAGCAATGGAAATGCAAAATCAGAAGCTCCTAAGGATCTTATATCCTGCTGCTGGAGATAATGAGAGCAAACATCAGAGGACAAATTTGGGGAAGTGACTTGCCCACAGTCACAAAGGTAATAAAGCGCTATTAAGTAGCACTCTTAAGTTTATAGATCATTTTACAAGTAATATATCATTTGATCCTCACAACCACCCTGGGAAGTTGGTTCTAGAGGCACTATTTTCCCCATTTCAAAGATGGGGGCCTTAGGCTCAGGTTAGCAGACTTGCCTAGAGTCACACAGGAAGTAAGCGTCTATGTCTGGATTCTGAACCCCAGGCTCCTGACTCCAAATCCAGGCCCTTTCTGGTACATAGAAGCAAAGAGACAGTGGAGTTCAGGGAATGGGGTGCTGGTTCTGGTGTCAGAAGACCAACCAGGGGTGTCCTGGAGCCAGTTGAACTGGCCAGGGAATGAAATTTTTAGTGTGAACATTTATACTTGGAAATTAGCCAACATTACAAATCAAGGTTTGGTTTGTCATTCTGCTGATTAGCAACTAGTGGAGAAAATGTTAATGATGCAAATTAAAGTTAAAAGTGTATTGTGGGCACATTTTTTCCCATGCCAAATCTGATATTAAACACTTAACCAACATACTCCTACAGAGGACCTTGTCTTGAATCTGGCTTCTAATGATCACTACCCGTGTAACCCTAGGAAGTCACTTTCATTTCCCTGGCTTCCTAAAAGGGGGGATGGCTTCAAGGGCCCTTCCAGTCATCATCTTGTGGGCTCCTAAGGGCTCCTCTGGTCTCTGATCCTTCTTCTCTAACAGGCAGAGCTGGGCAGGAGGAGGGAGGGGGTATCAGGCATAGTGAGCTTTTGAGTCCTTCCAACTCAGACAAACTAAATCCTTTCAGTTTTGGTTTGGGGACAGCTCAAAGCAGGATAGAAATAAAGTGGAAAAGGGCTGGAAGGAAGCAGCAGTTTCCAAACCAGAGCTCAAGGAATAGCCTTTCTTCCTGCGGATTCTCTTGCACAGTCTGAAGGTTTCCTTCATAATCCGCTCTATTTTATTTTATACATTTAAAAACATTATTCTGAGAAGAGGCCCATAGATTTCACCAGCCTAACTACAAAAAGGATCCATAACACAAAAAAAGGTCAAGAAACTCTGGACTAGATCATCTCTAAGGTCTCTGAGAGAGGCAGAATGGCAGAGTGGAGATAAGGCAGGGCTTGGAGGGGCCAGTGGGGAGAAATGAGGGGAGGGGTACATTCAAGAGACATTGCAGAGGCAGACCCAACAAGAAATAATGGCCATTTGGATATGAAAGCTGAGTAAGAGGGACTAGGTGAATGGGAGCATGAGAGACTTCTGAACTGATCCTTCTAAGTGTTTTGAACGGGCCAGCTTGCTCCTCCTATTCTCTGATGGCACCCAAACTGGCATGTCCAAAGCTCTTCTCCCAATGACTAATTCCAACCACCCAGGGTTAGGTTACAGGTAACAGAAAGTGACTTGATGCTGACAAAATAGGAGTCATGCAAATGAATATTGCTCACTTCTGCTCTTGGAAAGCTTAGCAATGCAGCTATTCAAGGTGGGGGTGTGAGCCTAAGAATCACTGGCTGAAAAGCCTCCCATTGGGGGCCTTCCCTGCTTACCCCGGCTATTATTTTTCTCTGCTTCTTAAAAAACTGCTTTGTATTCTGATGTAGCTTCTGTGTATTTATTTATCTGTGTATGGGTCATATGGATTTCCCCTTCCCCTTAAATAAAAACTTCTGGGGAGCAGGGACTCTTTCTTTTATTGCCCGCTCGGTGCCTACTATAATCAGCACTTAGAAAATGTGAATTAAATTGAGTTGAATAAGAACTAGTCTTGGGAACAAAAGGTCATAAAGAGATCATCCCAGATGGGAATACAGGAGAGCAAAAACTTATATAGCATGCCATCCCACCCTGAATGTCTCCCCCATACTGATACTGGTAAGCCTAGAAGACTGGCCCCTGGTATAGTTCATAGATTTACAGACTATTTGAGCTGGAAGGGACCTTCAAAGAGCCCAACCAGCTTCCCCCTGATTTTATAGATGGGGAAACTGAGGCCCAAGAAAAGGGGAATGACTTAGGATCCCAGGATCATAGATTTAAAGTTGGAAGGGACCTTCAAGGTCATCTAATCCAACCTCTTCCTCATTTTACAGATGAGGAAACTGAGACTCAAGAGAAGGGAAATGACTCATTCTCTGACCTCATCTGTGGGAAGGGCAAGTGGATGAGACATTAGGGTGAGCAGGTGAATTAAATGATGGCTTGTTTCTAAAGTTAGGCTAAGTAAAAGCAGTAAGGACCTACAGCAGATGAGACTGAAATGCTTCTTGGGACAGGGTAAGTCTTCCTAAATCATACTTCTTTTTATTGAAAGTTCATATGGAATTCTTGTAGGAAGTAATGCCACTCATTACTTCAGCCTTCGGTGATGTGAGCTGGATTTATGCTTTTTTTGGTCATGAGAGCTGGAACATTTACGGAACATGAGAGCTGGAAAGGATCTTCAAATACAGAGTTCAAGCTGGGAGGAACCTTAGAACGTAGAATGTCAGGGGCTTTAGAGAACAGATTGTAAGTTTCCTGAAAGGAACCTTAGAACTGAGCATGTTGGAGCTAGTGGGACCCTTGAAATAGACAGTGTTAAAATATAGAACACAGAATATTGGAGACAGAAAAGCTGAAACAAATTGTCAGAGCTAGGAGTGACCTTAAAACACAGAATAGGATTGCTGAAAGTCTTTCCAACCTAGAATGTTGGTGCTGGAAGAGTCTTAGAACATTGAAAGTCTAATCTGGTAAGGACCTTAGAGTTTGGGAAATCAGAGCTGGAAGGGGGCCTTAAATACCATCTAGTCAAGGGGTGTTTAACCTGGGATCTATGAATTTGTTTTTAAAAATACTTTGATAATCATATTGCAGTATAATTGGTTTTCTTTGTAATTCTGTGTATTTTTTTTTAATTTTTATTTATTTATTTTTAGTTTTCAGTATTCACTTTTATAAGATTTTGAGTTCTAAATTTTTGTCCCTCCTTCCCCTCCCCCCATCCCACTATTTTAAAACATTATTCTGAGAAGGGATCCATGGGTTTCACCAGATAGCCAAAAGGTACAAAGAAGGTTAAGAATCCCACCCACTCCCAGGTTAATTCCCTTATTTTATTTTATTCCCTGCCCCCCCACCCCCCAGGATTTATTTCCCTTCTCATGTTTTAGTTGGTATTCTTTGGTATTCTTTTTTAAAAATATATTTTATTTTCCCCCGATTACATTTTAAGACAATTTTTAAACTTTTTTTTTAAGTTTTGAGTTCTAAATTCTATCCCTCCCTCCTTCCTTCCCTCCCCTTCCCCCTCTCTGAGATGGTAAGCAATCAGATATAGGTTATGCATGTGCAATCATGCAAAACATTTTCATATTAGTCATTTTATACACGAAGACTCAAAAGAAAAAGTGAAAGAATGTGAAAAATCGCATGCTTCAGTGTATTCAAACAATATTAGTTCTTTTCTGGAGGCGGATAGTTAACTCCCTTATTTTACAGTAGATCACGAAACAAGGTGAAAGAAGGGTTGTGACTTAGCCAGGGTCACACAGGCACAGCCGGGACGTGAGCCCAGGTTCCTGGACTCCACATCCAAGGTTTTTCCTGCTGCACCTTGAAGCTTGAGGGTGTGCCTGGGGAGGGGGAGGGAGGGGAAAAGAAGAGTCTGGGAGAAAACAGAGGAAATGAGAGGGGGAGGAGAGAAGTGAGCCCAAGATAACCTGGCTCACTTTGTAGTTGTGCCCAGGGGCCCCAGCTCTGACTGGAAACTCCTCCAGTCTCCCTCAGACCAGGCAGGGTGAGTCAATTTCAGGGAAGCAATTTGAAGATGATCTGAGGAGATAGAGTTGACCAGTTGGATCGGTGTTGGGCTGTGTAACTAGTGGGGCGAGACTCACAGCTAGAATCTTGGCATGGAAAAATACAGTGCTCTTTGCCTGGGGACACTGGCTCAGCTTTCATTTAGGATGTGATATCCACTCCTCCCAAATTAATCCTGAGCCTGGAAATGGGCCATATTCCTTTCATTCCAAGTGATTTGTCCCCATCACTCCTGGAGAGCCTGGAAAGGTTGCCAGTTCTTTGGTACATTAGAAAGGCACTTTGCTATGGGCAAAGACGGGTGGACTTGAGATTCAGATCTTACCTCTGACAACCGAGTCATCCCTGTACTCAGTGACTCCAGTGGTTCTCCAGGGTGAAATGAACACTCCTTTGTTTGGGGCATTCCTTGGCAGCATGGCCCCCTCCTCCCTTTCTGGTCTTCTTACACTATACAGGACTCGCTCCTCAAAGTGTGCAACGGCCTTCACGCCAGTGTGTCCATCACACACACATTCCTTATGGATGGTCTCCTTTCTCACCCCCTGCTCCGAGCTTCCATGGTTTCCTTTAAGATTCAATTCAAATCCCACCTTCTGCAGAAGGCCTTTCTTATTCTCTCTCCCCTCCCTTCACACAGACATACACACACACACACACACACACACACACACACACACGCACACTCCTTCCCATGAGATTGTTGTGTTGTGTTCAGTCTTTTTTTTTTCAGCCATGTCCTACTCTCCATGACCCCATTTGGGATTTTCTTGGCAGGGATACCAGAGTGATTTGCCATTTCCTTCTTCTGCTCATTTTACAGATGAGGAAACTGAGGCAAACAGGGTTAAGTGACTTGTCCAAAGATGAGTCTTCCTGACTCAAGGCCAGCACTCTGCGCACTATGGAGCTACCTAGCTGCCCATGAGATTACTTTCCATTTACACCACATGTTGTATGTACATATTTGTTTGTATGTATTATCTCCTCCATTAGAATGTAAGCTCCTTGGGGGCAGGGACAATGTTTTTGCCTTTCTTTGTATCCTTGGTGCCTAGTACAGTGCCTGACAAACATACAAAATAAAAACACTCAATAAATACTTACTGACCAACTAACCAGCTACCTGGCCATGGGCATGCCTCTTCACCTCCCTGGGCCTCAACTTCCTCATCTGGTTAAATAAAGGGATGTATAAGGTGGCATCTGAAATCCCTTCTAGCTCTAGATCTATGGTCCAGCCTAAGTTCCTGTGAATCTAAATCATTGTTTAGCAGTGTAATGATGGGTAAAAAGACTGAGTGATTTAAATCTTAATGTTGGGGAAACATTGATTGGTTCAGACTTCCATACTGAGCTCCTCAAAGGGACCTTTTTAGAGGGACCTGTTAAGACGCAGTCACTTATCCTCAAACAAAAAGGAACATGCTCAAAAAAATATTCAGGCCCAGGGTGCCTATTCCCCAAGTCCCATCTAGATATCCTCAACAGGTATCATTGCAGGCATGTCCACTCTCTCCATGGGAGATGTCATCAGAATCTTACACATTTCATCAATAGGCTTGTACCTAACTCAGAGGTTGGATCAGAACTTCTCCTCAGAGCCAAAGTTCTAAGTAATGACCTAGGACCTCATCCCTTGGTGCTCATCAAAGTCTGACCATCCTTTTATAATCAAGCCTCTACATTATTGTTGTTTTAGTCATTTTCCAGTCATATCTGACTCTTCATGACCCCATCTGGGGTTTTCTTGGCAGAGATGCTGGAGTGGTTGGCCATTTCCTTCTCCAGCTCATTTTATAGATGAGGAAACGGAGGTAAACAGGGTTAAGTGACTTGCCCAGGGTCACACAGCTAATAAGTGTCTGAGGCTGGATTTGAACCCAGGTCTTCCTGCTTCCAGGTCGAGCCCTCTCTCTAGTTTCATTATTAGGATAAAAGTTGAAATAAAATGTTAGGCTGAAATTACATGCAATTGCCTCTGAAAGAGGATTTCTACATGGACATAGGATTTAGAAGTGGGAGAGCCCTCAGAACACAAAATGTTAGAGACAGGAGGGAACTTGGAACAGGGCATGTTAGCCCTAGGAGGTACCTCAGTAAAGAGAGTATCAGAGCTGAGAGATATCTTAGAACGAAGGATGTCAGAGCTGAAAGGGGTCTTGGAGCAAAGGCTATCAGAGCTTGGAGGGTCCTTAGAACAAGCTACATCAGCACTGCTCAGGGCCTAAGGACATTCAACGTCAGAGCTGGGAGGGACCTTAGGAATTTCAGAACTGGGAGGGTCCTTGTAATATAGAATGCTAGATCTGGTGGGACCCTCAGAGATCAACTTCAATCTCCGGATTTTGCAGATGAGCAAAACCGAGGCCAAGACTGAGCAAGTGACATGTCCAAGGTCACATGGTAGTTAAATCATTATTGGATATGGTGGGCTGCTAGATAGCACAGTGAATAGAGGGCTGGGCCTGGAGTCAGGAAGACCTGAATTCAAATCCAGCCTCAGACATTTACTAGCTGTACAACCCTGGAAGAATCACTTAACCCTGTTTGCCTCAGTTTCCTTATCTGTAAAATGAGTTGGAAATGGCAAATCTCTACTGTATCTTTGCCAAGAAAACCCCAAGTGGGAAAATGACTAAACAACAAAATGTAGTAGGCCACCAGGACTTTAGCTAGACTTTGAATTCTGTTGTTTTCATGCAGAGAGACAAGGACAGAGAGCCATTGAGGCCTCTTCTCCCAAGAGCAGAGAGCACACAATAGCTGAGCAGACAGGTTACATACTTAACAGAACACCCATGAAATCCCAGTCTAGTTAAAGCCCAGCCCTTCTGTGACCCAGACGGTCAAGTTTAATTAGGTCCCTGTGACATAGTATCAGCTCAAAAGCACCTACCAAAATGTGTCAACATATGATGAACTCGCATAAATTATACAACGGATTCATAACTCATAAATTTCCTAACAGACAATCGATCTGTCTGCCTTACTAACATCCTTTCCTGTGAGCTTAGCAGAGTGCCTGGCATTAAGGAGGCTCTTAATAAATGCTTACTGACTAAATGACCTATGAGGAAATATAGCCATTCATTCATCCATCCATTCATCCATCCATCCATCCATCCATTCATTCTTTCAACAAACACTTATTTAGCTACTACTCTGCCCTGAGCACTATAGTTATCAGGTCAGTGACCATCTATTAAGAGCTTACCACGTGCCAAGTCCTTTGCTAAGTCTAGAGATACAAAGAAAGGAAAAAAAAAAAGTCCCTGCCCTCAAGGAGCTGACATTCTAAGGGGAGGAGACCAAATGAATATAAATGGGTCCACACAAGATACAGAGAGAGTAGATGGTGGTGGGAGAGATACAAAGTTTAGATGAGACACAGCCATTGCCCTTACAGTTTAGTAGAGGGGAAGGGAAAATAAGACACCACGCATATAACTATTCAACGCATATAACCGCAGCTATAACTATTCAGCTTATCAACAACTATTCAATAATTCAAATGTAGCCTCAGATACTTACTAGCGGGATGACCCTGGGCAAGTCACTTCACCCTGTTTGCCTCAGTTTTTTCATCTGTAAAATGAGCTGGAGAAGGAAATGGCAAACCATTAGCTGTGTAACCCTGGGCAAGTCACTTTACCCTGCTTGCCTCAGTGTCTTCGTCAGTAAAATGAGCTGGAGAAGAAGATGGCAAACATGGTCAAGATTTCTCAGGAGGCCAATTTTACTTGATAATTGTTTTTAGAGATGTATACATTTTTACAGCACTTTGCAGTTTCCAAAGCATTTTTCATAAATTGTCTCATTGGATCCTCACAAGAACCCTCTAAGTGCTATTATCCCATTGCCAGATGAGGAAACCAAGGATCGAAGAAGCCCAAGGTCACCCAGTTACTAAGTGTCTGAGAAAGGGCCCCAAACTAGGCCTTCCTCACTCTTAGTCCAGCCTTCTATCCACTGAATGATGCTACCTCTCTGGTGTCTGTCTCTCATTGTGAGAATGTCATGAATCCTGAATTACACATGCCACCTAATGCTGCTAATTGGTTCTGATGAACCAGGACTTTGTCAAATTGTTCCAGAGGAGCAATGCTGTAAATGAGAGGCCAGGTGGGATAATGGGCAGGATCCTGCACATGGGGTCAGGAAGAGCTAGGTCTCAATGGCCAACCTCAGACACACACTAGCTGGGTGACCATAGGCAACTCTTCATTTCTTTTCTTTTCTTTTCTTTTTTTTTTTTTTTTTTTTTTTTTGCAGCGGGGAAGGAAGGACAATTAGAATTAAGTGACTTGCCCAAGGTCACACAGCTAGTAAGTGTATCAAGTGTCTGAGGCCGGATTTGAACTCAAGTCCTCCTGACTCCAGGGCTGGTGCTCTACTCACTGTGCCACCTAGCTGCCCCCTCTTTTCATTTCTTAAAGCCTCAGTTTCCACTTTTGTAAAGTGGAGATGAGTAATCTAGCATAAACTATTTTACAGGGTTGTTGTGAGGAAAATGTTTTAGAAATGTAGACCAAAATTGAAAGAAATAAAATACTATTAAGTGGGAAAAGAAATTAAACTTCTGTTTGATTCCTGAAAAGAAAAAAGTCAACCATATAAGCTCTGAGGCTTCCTTATTGCAATTACCACCAGTAGAGACCCTAGGTTTTAGGATAACCTGAAGAAGCAAGGAATGGTTCTGTAATGCCAATGGCTTGAGCCCCCACTAGTGTGTTTCTCTCCCAGATTATCTGCTAAGAACCACTAAGTCAGCCAGCCCTAAGTAACTTTTACAAAAGGGCATTTACTAAGGTGTTATAATAAGAACAATTGTTTATATATGCATGTGTGTGTATATATATGTCTGTATATATATACATGTGTATATATATATATATGCATGTGTATATATATGTATATATATGTGTATGTATATATGTGGGAGGCTATCCCAGAAGTACATACGTAGTCCAGGGGAAAGTGAGCTCAAGCTTAGAGCGTGTATATATGACTAAGGGGCAGCTCATAGTTATTATTGGTTGCTCGAAATTCTCTTTTTCCATTTATGAGATGTTCAAGACCAGTTGAAGCAGGCAAAATCCAGTCCCAGCGGGGTGGATAGGGGAAGGGGGAAAGGATACCTGGCTGAGGTTGAAGCTGAGGCTTCTCCTCCCCACCTTCCAGGTGGTTCCTTCTCCAGGGGTTCAGCTAGAACTCTACACTCACTTCAGTTTCTGGAATTTCCTCCTCATAACAGCAACAAGAATGATATTAGCAGGTAGCACTTATAGAGCAATTTAAGGTTTGCAAAGGACTTTACAAATATTTTCTAATTTTATCCTTACAACAATTTGAACTCATCTTCCTGATTCCAGGCCCAGAACTCTATTGCACTATGTAGCTGCCAACTCTCCACCCTTCTCAACTCAACAATATATAATTCATAGATAATAATAATAGCTAATATTTACACAGTGCTTACTATGTGCCAGGTACTGCGCTAAGCACTTTCTAATTATTGTCATTTGATCCTCACAACAACCCCGTGAGGGAGGTGCTGTTACGATCCTCATTTTACAGATGAGGAAACTGAGGCAGACAGGGGTTAAGTGATTTACCCAGGATCACAGCTAATAAGTGTCTATGGGCAAATCTGAATTTAGGTCTTCCTCACTCCAGGCCCAGCACTCTCCCTGATCGCTGGAACATGGTCAAGATTCCTCAGGAGGCCTTTTTGCACTTAGTTTAGGGTCTTTCATATGCCAGGAGATGGACTGATTATTTCCAGTCTCCCTCAGCTTTGAAACAGGTTCAGCTTTATCTACAACTGAATTCCTGAGGCCCAGCAGAGCAAAAGGAGTCCTCTTTGTAAGCACAGGGAGAAGATGAATAACAGAATGAGAAGTTTCTTTTTGTGTTTCTGCCTGCCCTTATCCCCAAAATGCCACGTGCTTAAAAAAAAAAGCAGCAGTCAAGTGAAGGGGAAGTACCATTCCAGGCAGCAAGAGAAACAAATGTGTTTGCATCTGTTTCACTGAGGGTTTCACCTGTACTTTGGATACATTAAAGGAAATGTATCAGTACTGGGCCTGGAGTCAGGAAAGACCTAAGTTCAAATGTAGCCTCAAAGACTTACTAGCTGGGTGACCCTGGGCAAGTCACTTCGCCCTGTTTGCCTCAGTTTCTTCATCTGTGAAATGATCTGGAGAAGGAAATGGCAAACCATCTTTGC
This sequence comes from Trichosurus vulpecula, assembly GCF_011100635.1. Classification (NCBI taxonomy): domain Eukaryota; kingdom Metazoa; phylum Chordata; class Mammalia; order Diprotodontia; family Phalangeridae; genus Trichosurus; species Trichosurus vulpecula. The sequence continues at coordinate 47,538,579 of NC_050574.1, forward strand.
TAAGAAAACACCCAATGGAGTCAGACATGACTGTAACAACTGAACAACAATTTTTTTTAAAAGAGTGGAAAAGAAATATGAGTTGTTAGAAATGGATTCTCAATTGAACATCTATTCGAGGGGAATTTGCAAAGTTGCAGAATGTGTGAGCGCGCGAGCACGCATGTGTGTGTGTATATGTGTGTGTGTGGGGGAAGGTGTTATAATTTATCAATACTTTCTTAGGCTCAGATCAAGTATTTACTTCCTACGTGAGACTTTCTTGATCCCCCATTCCTCTTGATAATTAACACCCCCAACACACACACCCAATTATTTTAGTTTTTATTTTGTATCTCTTGTTTTGACATGTCTGTGTTCATATGTTGTTTTCCATCAGTAGAATGCAAGCCCCTTGATGGCAGAGGGACATCTCTTTTTGTGTCTTTTTTGATCTCCAGTGCCTGGAATGAACACAGGGGTATTTAGTAAATGCTTGTTGAATGAAAGACTAAATACAATCTATTTCTAAATGACATTGGCTCCTTTCCAGCTATAAGGAATTATCCATAACCCTCCCCCCTCACCTTACAAGTGAGGGAGTTGGGGCTCAAAGTGGGGGGAAGTGATAAGGGGACAGATCACATAGATCTCAAATAGCATCGGCAGAGCCAAAATTCTTCCCCCTTCGCCAGCTGTTAGGTGGCATGTGCCTGAGCCAGCTAGATGCCCTCTTTAACATTGCTTTCAAACAGTTACAGCCCATTCTCAGTTAGAGAGCTCCCCTCCCATCCTTAGTCCTGGTAGAACAGTTTCTCTTGAGGGAGGAGATCCTTGAAGCTGGTTTTGAGCTTCGGAACACTGGCCACTTACCAGGAGGAAGATTCAGAAATGATTCCTTTCTGAAGTAAAGCTTGACATATGTGACTAGAAATATTCTTTTGGCTCAGCCATGACCGTGGGCGGTGGTTCCCAATCTTTTCAAGCCTGAGGGCCACCCTAATAGTTGTACTGTTAGAAATTCACACTGAAAAAAAAAACTGCTGCTATGAATTCAGCAACGCTTTTTTAAATGAATTTTTTATTTTTACTTTTTAACAGCACTGATAATGCATTCAAAAAATAGCCATATGTGTACAAGGCCTATTATTTAATCAGAAAAAATGTTAATTTATTATACTGAGTCATCTTGCAGAGTTTGTTGGCACCAAATAAAGATCAAAATGGCAATGCTTAGTGCACGTATGGAATCAAGGACCCTGTGCAGTAGCCTTGTAATAAACAAAGGATAATACTTTGCCTTAATAGAACACTTTAAGGTTTGCACTCCAGTTTCTTTGCCAAGAAAACCCCAAATGGGGTCACTAAGAGTCAGACACAACTGAAAAACTAATGCAGCTAGGTGGCACAGTGGATAGAGTGCTGGGCCCACTGTCAAGAAGATCTGAGTTCAAAGCCTGCCTCAGACACTTACTAGCTGTGTGACCCTGGGCAAGCCATTTAACCTCTTTCTGCCTCAGTTTCCTTATCTGTAAAATGGGGATAATAACAGAACCTGCCTCCCAGGATTATTGTGAGGATTGAAAAGGCTTAGCACAGTGCCTGGTACTATGGTAGGCATTATTATATACATATATTCTTCTCTTTAAAATTAAGTTTTCTTTTTTTTTAAATTATAAACTTAAGCATCAACAAGCCTGCATTCTTCCAGACACAAAAAGGAGAGGAAAGAATATAATATGCAAATCTATGAACTTCTCTTATGTAGTTTTTTAAAGTAAATATTAAATTTCACCCAATAGTCAGTAGGCATCCTTACTATGTGTCAGACACTGTGCTAGGTGCTGGGGATAAAAAGAAAGGCAAAACAAACAAAACCCTTCCTGCCCTCAAGGAGCTCACAGTCTAATGACAGAGATAACATGAAAATAACTATGTAAAAACAAGGTAGGTACAGGATAAATCAGAGGTAATCAACAGAATTGTTACAAAAGTAACAAAATTGCTTCACTTATCAGCTGCTCTCTTCTGTGTATTTTACTTCTTAAAGTTTCCCTGATGTTCTCTCCTCTCCACTCCCAAATCACTAAATAACTTATTGGCTAAAAAGCTAGACTTGAATTAATGAAGCCTTGGGTTCAAATCCTCCTACTGACACATATGGCTATGTGACCCTGGGTAAGTCATTCACAAACTCTGTGTTCTCGGTAATTCTCTCAGAATATAAATTGCAGAGAAGGAGCTGATCTACATTGTTAGAGCCTGCTTTCTCCCCTGGGAGTCCCCTAAACCAGTGGAATCTTAGGTCCAGTCCCCAGCCTTCTATGGTAACCAATAAGTATAGTCAGCTTTTAGTTTCCTGCAAAGCTCGGCTCAGATACTAACTCCCAGGGAAGTCTGAGATCCCTTCCCTCCTCCTCCCCCTTCTCATTTACTTTCTATTTGCTGATTTGTGAATTGCTGCCTTCCCAGATTATAAAATCCTTGTGGGGTAAGGAGCTGCTTTCTACTACCTTTCGATCTCCAGGGACTAGCTGGGGGCCTTGTGCTTACTAGACATTTAATCAATGTTTTGTTGAAATGAGCTGAATCTTCCCCACTAGGGGCCCTTAGTCTACCAGGTGGGAACTCCTGGTCTTGTTCTGTCATTCTCAGTCCTGTCCAACTCTTCATGGGGTTTTCTTGGCAAGACACTGGAGTGGTTTACCATTTCCTTCACCAGCTCATTTGCCAGCTGGATTCCACTGAAATGACTGAACAACAGTAACTACTTCCTGAGCCCAAGTCTATCCACTGTACCACATAGCTGCCTTAAAGCTCTTAACAGAGCTGCCTATCAGGTAATGCTACCTTGTGAGGTAATGAGTTCCCCATCACCAAGGATAGTCAAGCAATGACTGGGTGGGCACTTGGGGTGGGGAAATGCTATCAGTAGCCAGAAGGATAAAGCCTTGGATTTTAGCATTCTCTCGGGCTTTGTATGCCCAGGATCTTAGATTTTTAAGGGGACTGCTTAAGGTATCTGGAATTCCAAACTTGGTCATTTTATACATGAGGAGATGGAATCCCAGAGAGGGAATATGACTTGTATGAAGTCGAAGCGGCTGTGTAATGGTGGGCTGAGCACTCACCCCCCACACCCTTTCTGATCCCAGAGTATCCACTAACCCACAGTAAATGGTTCTTGAATTGATGGGCCTCCTGATCGACTCGAGTAAGACTTGGCCCAGAAGACCTACAGGGCCCCTTCCAAATCTGTCCATTCTGTTTGTCCATGGTCACACGTGGAGTAAGTTACTGGGAGCTTAGATTCCAACCCTGTTTCTTTGACTTCCACGACACCAAAGCTACAGCTGAGAGCTCCATGAGGACGGGAACTGGGTTGGGGTTTTTTTTTTTTCTCCCCTTTGTATGGCCAGCAATGTCAGGCACTTAGTGGGCTCCGAATAAATGTTCAATGAACGCGTGAGAGAGTGAGTGAAGGGAGGACAATTAGCACAGGAGACAAATCCAAGCAGCTGCCGAAGGATTGTTATTAGGATGGGTGTCTCCCTGTTAGCGAGGGTTTGAACTGACAGCCTCGGTTCTTGGGCCACTCTGCCCGGGGTCATGCGAAGGGAGGCCTTCACCCTGGGCCACATATCCTGGTGTCCGCCAAGGGGAAGACCCTTAGGAAGGATGCCCCCAAGATTCAGGGGCTCTTGCCCGCTCCCCGGCCTCCGCATCTCCCATGGCAGGAGGCTCTAGGACCCTGGCAGGGCAGAGTAGAGTAGGGCTGGGCCCGGCAGGGCAGGCGGGGCGGTCTGGAGGCCCGGGGCTGCTGGAGGGGCGTGGGGCGTGGGGCAGGGAGGAGGACGAGAGCAGACTCGTTTTCTGGGTTGCTTCCTCCTTCTCCATCTCCTCCCACCGATTACCTCTTTCTCTTTCTCTCTTGCACACTTACACATCCACACGCGCTCACTCCCGTCCTTCCCCATTCCTGCTCTCCCCTCCCCCTGCGCACCCCTGCCCGCCGCGGGAGGCGGGCCGGCGGGAAGCTGGGGGTGGTCCGCCTGGAGGGCAGCGCCGAACTCCTCCGGCGGTGAAAGAGGAGGCGGGGGCGGCGGGGAGGAGGAGCCGCAGCAGCGAACGGACCGACTGACTGCCAGCTCGGGGAGCGGACCGGCAGCGCAGGTGAGCGCCCCGCCAGGTAGAGCCCGAGCCCCTCCGGACCCCAGCGGCCCAGGCAGAGCCAGGGCGCTCCACCCCGCCCCTCTCTCGCTGGTCGCCTCTCCGACCCCCGCGGGTCGCGACTCTGCCTTCTTTTGGGGGGTCCTAGCTTCGGGAGGGGACTCCGGGGGTCTGTGGGGTTGGACCAAGGTCTGGGGCGGCCAGTTCTCTCCTTGTCCCTCTCCCTCGTTCGGACTGGGGCTCCCCGCCTCGTCCCCGAGCTGCGCCAGCCACGCCCCCCTCCGGGCTGCTGTGAGCCGGGGGCTTCGGAGTCCACCTTCCTCCCTACCGCGGTCTTCTCTGCAGGGCTGAGCCGACCCCTCCCCCCACCCCGCGCTCGAGAGGTAGGGTCAGTTTGGGGGCGTCTCCTCCCTTGTCCAGGGGCAGACAGGCGCCCTCAGGCCTCCCCGGTCCCCCGACTTCCCATCCAGTCCCTTCGCACCCTTCCGATCATATCCTGTCCCCCTGTCGGCCTGTCCTGGGGTAGCGCTCCAGCCCTCTGCCAGCCTCTTTGCCAGGGACTTTACCCTTGGGCAGCCACTGAGGCACGGAGCACCCCCATACACACCCATCCCCCATCCTTCTCCCCACCTTCGTAGGAGGAGGAGGAGGCTCTGCTGGAAGGATCCACCCCCTAATCCCGGGTCGCGCAGCTGGCATTCAGTCTTCCCGCTGTTCCCTATCCTCCCCCACCCCGGGCCGGGGATCTTCGACCCGAGCCCCCTCCACACACACACCTAGCTCCGCCTGCTGCGGTTGTGAGTCTCCCTTCCTGCTCTTGGCCTCGGCGTTCTAGGGGCAGAAGTTTTTTTCGTTTTAAGAGGGCTTCCCCGGGGCTAGCGAGAGAAGGCGACGAGTCCTGAGGGCTCCAGTGGTTAGTGGGGAGAGGCACCAAGTGGGCTAAGTAATTGGCCAGAAGGGACTCGAAATGGCAGTCTGAGACTGAAGGGGAGAGAAAGAGGCTGTTGTCTCCAGAGTGTTTTGAAAGTCAGACAGTGAATGAGCATTTACTAAGCTCCAACAGTGTGCCAGCCATTGTCCTAGGCGCTCAGGATACGGAGACAAATTGGGACAGTCCCACCCTCAGTTTTCTGGAAGTCAGAGGATCTAGGATTGAATTCACTTCCTGGGTGACCCTGGGCAAGTCACTTCCCAGAGGGCTTTTTGTTTCCTCAGATGAAGCTGGGAGATCTCTTCCAGATTGAAATCTCTGCTCATTCTATCGAATCACCTCACCTCTGGGTCTTGGCAACACAGGGGGCATTGTCGGAGTTGAAACTCCCCAGGGACTGAAGGAACTCATCCTTGCCACCCAAGGGGCCCCAGTCATTGCAAAGGTTCGCTGCATGAGGGCAGATAGGTTATGCATTAAACCCAGTTTAGGGGTTGGCCCTATGCTGGCACAGTTCCTGCCCTGTACTTTACAACCAACGTGCTTGTAACTGCTGCACAGGACTGGTGTCAGGCTGGCCCAGGGCCTTTGGCTCCAGCTGGATTCACAAAAACCCCTATGTTCTTGGAGAAATCATATTTTCACAGGTGGCAGTTTTCAAAATCCTCCCATGAGCTTCAAGAGAATATCTTCCTCTAGTTGCAAAGAGCTGTGCAGAGAGATGCTTTGCCAGGAGACTGGACTGCTCTCTAGATTACCTCTGTCAAAGTGAATTTGGTGTCAGAGGGTCTGGGTTCAAATGTGGCTATCCTACTAATGTGATCTTGGACAAGTTACTCTCTGAGCGTGTTTGCTCTTGAACAAAATGAGGAAGTTGGCCATGACCTCAGAAGCCTTTCCCGTCTGTAATTCTGTGTGTGTGAAATTCAGAGATATGTTAATTTAAGGCAATAATACTAGAACATATATTTAGAGATGAAAGACTCCTTGGAGGTGTCTTCTAGACTTTTGTTCAGTGTTCAGTCTTCCTGACCTCGTTTGGGGTTTTCTTAGCAATGATATTGGAGTGGTTTGCCATTTCCTTCAGCAGCTTATTTTCAGGTGAGGAAACTGAGGCAGACAGGGTTAAGTGACTTGTCTAGGATCAGTAAGTGTCTGAGGTCAGATCTGAACTCAGAAATCTTCCTGACCCAGACCCGGTACTCTATCTACTTGGCCACCTAGCTCTCCCAAAGACAGCATGGTGAGTCCTAGTCCAAAACAATGTAGGGGCTCCACACTCCTGTAGCAGTTTAGAATGATAGCCACCATGTTTTGGAATGGCACTCACTATGGTAGCCTAATCCCCATCATTTTACAACTGAAGAAACTGAGGACCAGAGAGGTGGTCCTCCCCAGGGCCCTATAGGGTAGTAAATGACAGTCAGGAATTGAACTCAGGGCCTTAGGCTCCAAGTTTAATCTACTTACTGTAGTGCTACACCCGGAAGAAAGGAACCTTGCCCCAAATGGTCTGAAACTGACCCTTATGAAAAAATTAAACATGGGAGCCATCCTAAGGGGAAGACGCTTCCCAGTGGCCGTGGCCAGAGTCAAAGAAATGGTGAAAATTCAGTCTCTGGCCTTTTTAGAAAAGTGTCCAAAAGTGCTTCTGTGGGATGTTGTAACCAGTTCTCAAGTGGTTGGTTTCCCTGCCCTTGGACACAGACATCGCCCATGCTGAGCTGTCACAATTCTGGTGGGCCCACTTTCCAGTTTTCCTCTTATACAAATGTGTTTAGCCCACAAGTAATTTCTTTGAAGGCTGGATCTAGGCTTTTTTTCAGACCACGTGAATCTGAGCCAAATGAACTCTGTCTGGTTAGTTTAGTGGGTGTAGCCCCAAAGAGGCAATAGAGAAGCAGGAAGGAGAGATTTCCCATTTGACCCATCTATGGACATTTTCTTCTAATAGCTTGCCAACAATATCTTTAGTTTCCCTTTTAGCAATTCCTAAGTCATTTCAATAGTTATTTCTAGGACACCAAAAATTCTCTCACTTCTGCAATTGTTTAAAAAAAAAAAATTGCATAATGTAAGATTAGGAGGGAGAGCCATCCAGGGAAAGAATTTTGGATTTGGAGTCAAAAGACCCGGATTAGGATCCTGGCTCTGCCATTGACTACCTTTCTGACCTTGGGCAAGTGAATTAACTTCTCTGGGCCTCAGTTTCTTCATCTGTAAAGTGAAGAGTTGGAGGAGGTCAGACAACATCAAACATGAAGCCTGAATGCAGCCTGCAGCCCAGGTGCACCCAAACTAGATGAAAATGTGATTGGGAAATATTTAAGAAAAAGAAAAATACAACAAAACACAGATAAATATATTTTCAAACTAAGTCAGCATTTGGCCTAGAAGGATCCTTCCGTACAAGATTAGGGGCCTCATTTCTGCTTGAGTTCGATAACACTGTCCTTAGAGGACCTCTGGAATTCCTTACAGCTTCTCATCTGTGACTCTAAGGTCCCAGTGAAAATAGGCTTGATTCCATCCATCTCCAATACTTCAGTCACCTATTTGCAGTTGAGGGAAGTTTCTTGAACAGAGGACAAATATTTTTCATTCCATAATCTTAAAGACAAGGCTTAAACCACAAGTCACCCATCCCACCCAAACAAGAAGCTTTCCAAGGTTGGAGGAGACTGTGGGGCATTGCAAAGAATACTTACACTGGAGTCACAGGACCTGAATTTGAATCCTGACTTTTCCACTTTTGCCCCGTGTGACTGTGGGCAGGCCACTTGCCTGTTTGGGCTTCTGTTTTCTCATCTGGAAAATGAGAGGGTTGGAGATGACCTTTAATGTTCCTAGTTCTAGGATCCTATGAAGTAACCAGTCAACTGAAGCTTTGAAATTTGAGGATTCTGTTCTCTGGGTCTAACTTACACTAAAATGTAAATGACTGCTACTGAACCCTTTCTTGGGAGGAGAGTTTGTGAAGGAAGAAAGGAGAGTTATCAAGGTACCTTGCCCATGATAGGGGTAAGGATAGGGGTAAGCATAAGCTCCAAGGAAAAGGTAAAATGTGAGAAAAGGGAGGCTGGGGATTTCCCCCACCGACCAGGTCCATTGGCTTTATAATGACACATTGCTTTCAGGTTTGCCAAATGCTTTCCTTATAACCACTTTCCTTATAACTGAGGTACAGAGGTAAAGAGACTCACCTAGTGTCGCATAGCTGGAAAATGGTGGAGCTGGGATCTATGAGGAAGCATGGTACAGTGGAAGCAACTCTGGAGCTGTAGTCAGAGGATCTAGGTTAAATTTTACCTTTGCTGTTTACCACATGATATTGGGTAAATCACTTAACCTTCCTGGTCCTCCGTTTCTTCATCTGTCAAATGATTGGGTTGAACTAGATGGTCTCTTCCTGCTCTAGGTATGTGTCCTTTTCTTTTCGAGTTGAAATGACCAACTGCAGATACACTATGGACCTGAAAGAATCAATCAGCAGGTGTCTATTAAGAGTGAGAAGGACCAAGTGTGTTGTTTGAGGCAGAAAATATAATTTTACCATGAAATAAACATTTACATCCCAGTATCTCTATTTTCTCTGCTTGATGTATGGGGTGGGGGATCTGCAGGGAGGAGTGTACTGTGTCAATTGATGCCGCTCAGTTCTTTGAGGCATTCTTAAATTCTAGTCCTTGTAGCAGGACAGCAGCTCTGTGGCTCAGCCTGGAGTCAGGAAGACTTGACTTCAAATTTGAACTCAGACCCTTTCTAGCCAAGTGACCCCTGGGCAAATCACTTCACCCTATTTGCCTCAGTTTCCTCATCTGTAAAAAGAGCTGAAGAAGGAAATGGCAAACCACTCCAGTATCTTTGCCAAGAAAGCCCCAAATGGGGTCATGGAGAGTGAGACAAGACTGAAACAACTGAGTAACTACAACAGTGGGTGTAGTATGAAAGGTTTACCATGTGCCCAGCACGGCGCTAAGACAAAAGTAAAACCATCTCGGCTCTCAAGAAGTTTGCTTTCTATTGAGGGGAACAATATCCAGAAATAAGTATATGCAAAATACATAGGAGGTAGGGAGGGCTCTAGGAGGCAGGGGCATCAGGAAAGATGGAGGAGATGGTGCCTGAGCAGTCTTGAAGGAAGAGAGGAATTCTAAGAGGCAGAAGAGGGAGCAGTTTTGAGGCCTGGGAGACAGTCCAAAGCCAAGGGGCTGGGATGGGTGATGGAGCATTGTATGCAAGGCAAGCAGCCTACCTTGGCTGGACCCAGGAGTGTGGGAAGGGGAGTAATGTGTAATAAGGCAGAGGTGGAGAGTTTGGGGGGAAAGGGGAAAGCTAAGGCTGTTTGGGCATGGTGCAGCTGATAACCTCAACTGATCACAGAATTAGGCTTGGAAGAACTTTAGAGACCCTCTAACTAAACCTGCTTTAACAAAGTCTCCTGCCCATCCTCCTCCAGCTAGGGCTTCTGGGTGGGGAGGAGCAGGCTGCTCAAGGCTCGGGATATTTTTTCCTTCTAGTGTGAGAGATCAACAACAGGGGAGTTGCTTTAAAAGGACAAAGCTGCCAGTTAGAGAACTACCGGGCAGTGCCCAGATTAACATTCACTGCCTGTCAGAGTCAAGTCCCCAGAGGCTGGTCCAGTGGAAAGAATGCTCACTTGGAAATAAAAGGAAGGAGATTTGAGCTCTGCCTCTGCCCACTCACTACTTGTGGGGCCTTGGGCCAATCACTACCCCTCTCTGGGTCTCAGTTTCTCTCAATCTAAAATAAAGAGGATGCACTAGAGGACCCCCATGGACCCATTGAGCTCTGAAGCTGTGATTCTCACTTTGGGCAAATCGCTTCCCTTTTCCTCCAAGGTAAAATAAGGGGGTTGCTGATGGTCATAAAGATAAACAAGCTTCAGGGGTAGAATTTGAAACTGGGTCCTCTGACTCAAGACAGTAAACCACCCTTCTTCCCTAGTCTTGGAGTCAAGAGACCTTTGGTGTGAATTTCAACTCTGACACTGAGTCATTGAAGCTATGACTTAATCTCACTGAAATCTGGTTTTCTCATCTATAAAATGGGATAATGACAATTGATTAACTTAACCCAGAGCTGTTCTGAGTATGTAAAGTTCTCTGATTGGCCCCCAGGTGACTTGCAGGTGGCCCTGGGCTCTCAGAGACTATGCTTGTGTCCAAGATCTGACAGGTCCCATTGACCTTCAGAGGCTTTGAGTGTGGGCCTGGCATTGTGTTGGTGCATGTCTGTCTGTCACACAAATGACCAACCTAGCTAAGTTTGGAAAGCCTCAGCCCTTGGTTGGGTGCAGGGTGGCAAGATTTCCAGCTGTTCTCAGAGGCATTCACCTATGTTAAAAGAGGCTCATGGTTTGCATTGGTGGAGAGACAAAAGTACAAGTCCTTCGGGTGGGATATTGATGGCTATAACTTGGTACAGGTATGGACAGTTCTCAGAGTAGTGGCAGCTCCAGCTACTGCAGGAAGGATCTTTTGGAGGTTCCTTGGTTCTGCCCGCCAGCTCTGAGTCCAGATCTTTCCCAGTCCTTGCCTGGCTGTTACCAATAACAATCTATATACCTTCTCCAAGTTCCCCTGGGCACCCTGTGCATATCTTGGGCTTCATCCTTGGTTCAAACCAAACATCTTCCCTACCATCCAACTTTCACTCTATGCAGTATCTTAGGCTTCATCTCTACTTCAAACCAAACGTTCGTCCCACCATCCACCTTTCTTCCTCAAATTCTGGGGCTTAGCTCAACTCTTCCACCAGTCTCCACTATTTTCTCACTTCTAACTTCCAATGCTTATAGCACAGTGCCTGGCATATAAAAGGTGCTTAATAAGTGTTTATTGAATTCTAACGTCTCCTTGGGGGCAGGTATATTAGGAAGGCAGAATTTATGATTTCAAAGAGAATCTCATATGTGCCTAAAAGGTCCGGAACTGCAGGATATAAGGAATTCTCTAGGCAGAAGGCAGGAGAACTAAAGCATGTATTTACACTCCACAGTAACAATCCCATAAACCAGCGTCCCCATTTTGATATTTTCATCAAAAGCTTCCAGGCCCAATAAGTCCGCCTCACAAGAGTAACTAGGAGGCCACAGAGAAGCGAGATGGTATAAGGCAAAATCGTATACATGCTTCCCCTCTACGGTAAGAAGATTACCCACTAGCCTCTAGTCAGCTCTGCTACCGGCAGCTCAGCTTCGGCTGTAGGCGTCTCTGGCTCCAACCGGAAAAGGAAAGGAGGATCTTCAAGCCGTCCTCTCCCCTCTTATAGAGTTTTTGACATCATCAAGCGCCGCCTGAACGACCAGGGCCGATTGGTTCTTGACTTGGCCACTCCCTCAGCGTAGACCACGTTAACACACCTCCCCTCAGCCAGCACCACGACTCATCACACAGGAAGCTCTGGTCCTGCCCCGGAAGAGCAAGCCCCAGCATCCAGGGAAGCTCAACGAGGCGAGCTGAGTCATTCAAAGAAAACAAAGTCCATTCTGGCTACAGCAGGATGGTCACGAGAAAGCCCGAGATTTGAAACCAGGGGACTAGACCCTAGTTCTTTACTAGCTGTGTGACCTTGGATAAATTAGTTTCCCTCTCTGGGCCTCATTTTTCTCCTCTGGAGAAATGGACTTGGACTAAATGACCTTTTAAGTCCCTTCCAACATGAAATCTTTTTTAAAAAAATTTATTTATTTTTAGTTTTCAACATACACATTATAAGATTTTGAGTTTTAAATTGTTCCCCCTCCAATACAGCATGCAATCTGATATAGTTTATACATGTACAATCATGTTAAACATGTTGCCACATGAGTCGTGTTGTGAAAGAAGAATCAGAACAAAAGGGAAAAATCACTGGAAAGAAAAAACAAAAAAGGACAGAAAATAGTGCGCTTCGATCTGCATTCAGACTTCATAGTTCTTCCTCTGGATGTGGATAACATTTTCCATCATGAGTCTTTTGGAATTGTCTTAGATCATTGCATTGCTCAGAAGAGCTAAGTCTATCAAAGTTGATCGTCTCACAATATAGCTGTTACTGTGTACAGTGTTCTCTTGGTTCTGCTCACTTCACTCAGCATCAGTTCATGTAAGTTTTTCCAGGATTTTCTGAAATCCACATGCTCATCATTTCTTATAGCACAATGGTATTCCATTACATTCATATACCACAACCTGTTCAGCCATTCCCCAATTGATGGGCATCCCCTCAATTTCCAATTCTTGGCCACCACAAAAAGGGCTGCTATAAATGTTTTTGTGCATGTGGGTCCTTTTCCCATTTTTATGATCTCTTTGGGATACAAACCTACCAGTGGTATTGCTGGCTCAAAGGGCATGCACAGTTTTATAGCCCTTTGAGCATCGTTCCAAATTGCTCTCCAGAATGGTTAGATCATTTCACAACTCCACCAACAATGCATTAGTGTTCCAATTTTCCCACATCTTCTATAACACCAGTTGAAATCTTTGAAGCTACAAAACTCTCAGAGCCATACCTTCCTCATCTGTAAGATGGGGACAGTGGGGACAATATCATCTATACTACCCACCTCCCAGGTGTAGTTGTTGGGGAGAAAGTGCTTTGTAAGCCTTTGAAGCTATAGAAATATGAGGCTGTTTATTTTTTGGATTAAATTGGTGCAAAGAATTCCTGATGGGGAAATTCCTAACATCAGTTAGGAAACCCACCCCCTCAGAAATGTGTGGTCTTCCAGTTGCATGGGGGCACTGACAGGTTAAGCCCTTTGCTCAGGGTCACACAGATAGTGTGTGTCCTAAGCCAGGTGTAGAAATCCAGGTCTGTGGAGGTGAATCTTCTGTCTGCCTTTGATTTATGTTAACCCTCAAAATGATCATTTTCTCTTCTTCCTCAGCCTCCAGTAACTCCCAGCAACTGAGGTCAGGCTTGCCTTTGAGCAGAAAATTGAGTGGAAGTGAAACCTGGGTTTCCCCAGTCCCTCGAGCTCTTAGATCTTAGCTCCAACGGGAAGTTCCAGGATTGGCTGGAAATCTGAAGGAGCTGGGGCTGGGTGCCTGGGAAGGGGGCTAATTATCTTGTAGGATGAGCTTGGGATTTGGGCCAAAGGGTCTCTGCTGGGTTCTCCATTGATCCCCTGTAAGCCTTGTGTTTGATTATTCAATTCAACAAATGCTCATTTCTCCCCTTGGTGGATTAGCTTTAACGATTTGTAACCTCATCCTCCTGTACACGCTTGTGCTTTGGGTCAAGGAATTTAGCATTAGGGTTGAGGATTGCTGAGCTAGAGGTAAAAGGACCTTACAGATTGTCTAGGGCTAAGCCACCTCCTCTCATTTGCAGATGAGTGTGGACATCTTTACAGGTGGGGCCCAGAGTGGTCATAAAACTTGTCCCAGGCTACAGAGTGTCAGAGGAACGATTTGAACCCAGGTCCTCTCATTAAATTCAATGCTGTCTGTCTCAGTCCAAATGAGTCATAATTAAATAGATTTTTAAAAAAAAATGTCATGAAACAAATAACAAGCAAAACAGACATTTTTTCTCATATCGTTAGCCACATTTGGGATTACTAATCTCCTTCTACTAGCCTGGGCTTCCCCTTCAAACTAGTAAATGTGTATTAGGGGAGCTAGGTGGTGCAGTGGATAGAGCAGTGGGCCTGGAGTCAAGAAGACTCATCTTCCTGAGTTTAAATCCACCCCTAGCCACTTAGTAGCTGTGTGTCCCTGGGCAAGTCACTTAGCCCTGTTTGCCTCAGTTTCTTTATCTGTAAAATGAGTTGGAGAAGGAAATGGCAAACCACTCCAGTATCTTTGCCAAGGAAGAAGGTCAGACATGACTGAAAAAGAACTAACAACAACAAAATGTGTATTAAGCTTCACTTTCAAGGAAGGAAGAGCTACAAAGACACAAAAATCCTGTCCTTGACAGCTAGGTAGTACAGTGGTTAGAGTGCTAGACCTGAAGTCAGGAAGACCCAAGTGAAAATTTGGCCTCAGATACCAGCTGTGTGATCTTGAGTAAGTCACTTGGCCACTGCTTGCCTCAGTTTCCCTCATCTGTAAAATTGGAGGGCTGGTCTCTGAAGGCCCTTCCAGCTCTAGAGCTGTGATCTTAAGACTTGCTCTGGATTGCACAACTAGGTGTCAGAGGAAGGATTCCAGCCTGCATCTCCTAAGTAGAAGCCAAGGGCTCTTTCTGCCATCTTGACTCTGGTGGGATGACAGAAACCCCATGAACCCAATAGACATGAGTAGGCCCTGATGAAGGCTCCGAGATGCGTAGCAGCAGTCAAAATCAGTGCTCATCCATCAGCAACAACAGGATGAGTTTGAAAGAAAGCTAGATTTCAAGCTGGAGGATTTGGCTTCAGTTCCCTCCCCCACGGCTTGTGATCTGTGTGAACAGAGACACATCATTCCCCGTCCCTGCCTCTGCTTTCTCATCATAGTGTGAGGGAGATGGCCGAAAATGATCTCTGCTCTCATTCCTTTGGACCGCTCGGTGTGGAAGAAAGCAAGAAGGGGAATATCCTCCAGATGAGAGATGGACCTAAATGACCAACTGGTCCAACCTCTTCATTAAAAAAAAATGGAAACTGAGTCCCAGAGAGGAGCATGGGCATTGCCCTGGGCCCGTTGTCTCATCAGTAAAACAAGCTAAGGTCCTTGAGACTCTCCAGGTGTTTGGTCTTAGGTAGGAAATAGGCTTTCTCAGCCTTGGCCCATGGAGAATTTGGGTTCCAGGCCACCTTCACTGAGCAGTTTCCTAAATAATTTGATTGGGAACGCTGCCCCAGGCTTGAGCCTTTGACCTTTGATGTGATGGCTATCAGGAGACGGATGAGAGTGAGACAGGATGAGAATGCTTCCCATTTACCTCTTTCTTCCTTTTTCTCTTCACATGAGAGTCATCATGGTGTCATGGACAAAGGGAATGTCTTGAAGCCAAGGTAGACCTGGGTTCAAGTCCTGTCTCTGGCATTCTAGGCTCTGTGATACTTGAGAAGTCACCTAACCTGGTACATAGTAATCACTAATAAGTGTTTGTTGACAAACAGAGTTTGTGCCTGGTGCCTAATAAATGCTTATTAAATGCTCGTTGACTGACTGATTTCACTGGCATAGGGGACTCCAGATGAGTAAACTGAGTCTACCAGTGCAGACTAGCAACTGATCTGCAATTTATAGTCTCAGAGAGTCGCCTGAGACCCTGAGCGCTTAGGTGATTTGTCCACGGTCACACAACTACTGTGCCTTAACCCCTGGTCTTCCCAGCTCTGAAGTCAGCTTTAACCACTGTGCATCTGCCTCTCCTAAGACTCGACGAATGCTTGTTGAATCTAAATGTCTGGGCTGGCGCATCAGGATGCCAATTCACTTCCCTTCCAATGGCAGACTCTTGGACTCTTTCCTTCAGCATTCAGCCCAAGGGTCATAGCCAATAGGAAACCTCTTCTGGTTTTCCCCCTAATTAGGGCTTTTTCCCTTCTCTATCCTGTATTTATTTACTGATTTATATTTTGTATCTTCCCTTCCCCTATAAGACTGTATGTCTTTGAGAGCAGGGTCGATTTTTGTTCATTTTGTCTCCCCTATTAAAGAGATTACAGAGAAGACATAGGAGGCCCTAGAGAAATCTCTCTTCAGAGGTTGCTGCAGCTTTGCAGATTCAGGCTGCCCCGGCTCCGTACATCCAGCACGCACCATCTCAGCAAGGAGTGGCTCTTGACTCTGGCCCTATGCACAGAGTTATTTGGATGGCAGAAATATAAAAAGACCCAATGGAGCCTCTGAGATTCAAAATTAATTGAAAAATTAATTCATCTCCACTATGGGTACTTCCCTACTGTGGGCACTGCCTTGCCCATAGTAGGACCTTAACAAATGCTTGTGGGTTGCATCTTCAACATTAGGGGGAGTGACCATGCCTCAAAGGAAGGGAGAAAGACCTGGGATGTCTGTCTTGGGTACCATAAAAGCCAGAAGGCTCTGGTCTTTGGGGACTGGTGCATTTTTACCATCTTGTGCCCAGCCTGCCAGAAGAGATGCCCAAGCCCTAACTGTCACAGTGTAGATGTGGTTTATTGACACTTAGTGGGGTGCAGTCACTCAAACTTCCCCCTCTCAGGCTGGCATTGGGAGACCACTAATGGTATGACAGCCTGACTAATTACAATTTGGAGCCTAGCACTGATGGTTGGGTTTGCCTTTGAGTAATTATTGTTTTGAAAACAGCGATGGAGCCTGACAAATACAAATACTTCAGGGTAAACAATCTCTCACCATCTGCCTTCCTTTTGGCTTTGCTATGCTAACTTGATTTGCCTGGGCTGGGCACAGTAATGAAGGGAGGAAGGAGGGAACTGGGTTTGTGGATTGGAATACTCTAGCACGTCAGCCTTTTGAGTACTTCTGGAGAGGCGCACTAGAGAGGGAGCTTCCATTGTGGAAATTCCCTCCACCATGCAGACCAGCGACTTGTCTTCAAAAGAATTGCCCAGGAACATTGCAAGGGTAAGTGGTTGCCTTTGCACCCAGCTAGTATTTGCCGGAGGCAAGACTGACCCAGGGATCCCTGACTCTGAGGCTGACTCTCTGTCCACCAGGCCAGGATGATTCTGTGCATCTCCAAGAGGGGTTAAAAATTGAGAAGTTACTTTAGGTGGCAGGACTTTTTCAAAATCTTTGGGTCATAAGCTTGGTCCTTCCATGATTCGCCTTTTCTACATATTAAGCCCATAACTCTCCCTGGCCCTCTATCTCAATGGTATGTTTCCATGAAGCCTAGTTGGCCTGAGGTACAGCGGGATACAGTTCTAATGTCATCTTTGTTACATCTCCCCTCCTAGAACAGCACCTGTCACATGCTCTTACACACAATTCGTGCCTGTGTTGTTGTCGTTCAGTCGTTTCAGTCATGTCTGATTCTTCCTGACCCCGTTTCAAAGATACTGGAGTGGTTTGCCATTTCCTTCTCCAGCTCTTTCTACAGATGAGGAAATTGAGGCAAACAGGGTAAAGTGACTTGCCCAGGGTCACACAGCTAGTAAGTGTCTGAGGCCACATTTGAGCTCAGGTCCTCCTGACTCCAAACCCAGTACTCTCTCTATTGTGCCACCTAGCCGCCCTCCAGGCTACGTTTCTAAACCCGAGGGCCTAAGGTTGGAGGCTTGAGAAAAAAAAATGAGAAAATAAATCTCTAATCATATTCCATTAGAGTGGGCATTCTTAATCTGGGGCTCAAGAAGTTGTTGGGTTTGGGGTTTTTTTTTTTGTTTTTACATATGCTGGTAACTGTATTTCCATGTTATACATAAATCATTTGCTTACCAAATTTGCAGGCGACACCAAGCTAGGTAGGATAGATGACATGCCAGAAGACAGAGACAGGATCCGAAAAAGAGCTCAGCAGTCCTGAAGGTAGGGCCAGATCTTTAAATAAAATGAAGTTTTAAGGGTTAAATGTACAATCGTATGAGTTTAAAGCAAGTCTACAAGTGAAAGAAATCAACTTTACAAATACACGATGAAGGCTGGGTGACCAGAGAATTTTTTTTTAAAAAAGGTGTAATAATGATGTGATGACGTTTATGGGGTACCTAGGGGGTGCAGTGGATAGAGCGCTGGGCCTAGAATCGAGAAGACTCATCTTCCTGAATTCATGTACGGCCTCAGACACTTAGTAGCTGTGTGACCCTGGGCAAGTCACTTCACTCTGTTTGCCTCAGTTTCCTTATCTGTAAAATGAGGTGGAGAAGGAAATGGCAAACCACTCCAATGTCTTTGCCAAGAAAACTCCAAATGGGGTCATGAAGAGTCAGACGCGACTGAAGAATGACTCAACAACAGCAAAATTGCATTTATATAGGGCATTAAGGTTCACAAAATACTTTATAAATACTACCTCATTTGATCCTCACAACAACCCTAGAAAGCAGATATTTTCATGCCCACTTTATACATGAGGAAACTAAGGCTTGAATTGGAATATTCTAGCATGTCAGCCTTTTGAGTATTTCTGGAGAGGTGCACTAGACAGGGACTTGCCAAGGCTCATACAGCTAGTAAGCATCTTTGGGCGAGATTTGAATTCAGGTCTTGGTGACTTCCAGTCTAGTGTTCTTACCCACCGTTCATGGGTGGTTGGGTGGACCACAAGCTCAGTGTGAGTCCATGGTGATCTGGCAGCCCAAAATAAACCAGAAAAGAAGCTGACGTGTCGTAGGCTGCACTCAGAGGCTTGAGTAAGGGAGGTCGCCGTGACTGTGGCTCTGGACCTAGTGCTCTGATATCTGGCCCCAATGAAAAGGAAAATAATGTGAAATCCGGTGCCAGGTAAGTCACTGCTGGCCATCATAGCCACCTTTTGTTGGTTTTATATCCTGGGCTCTGAAACAAGAGTCCACTGTGTATACGTTAACATCAGTGCCCTAAGCGTGAACATGCCTGCCTCTCAGTGACACTGTCATATTGACAGCTGGAATGATCAAAGTTTGGAAGTGCTCTGGGCCTAGGTAAAAACCTTGTGTTTGATTATCAATAACTCCTTTGGAGCAGCTGGGTGGTGCAGCAGTTAGCACTAGGCCAGGAGTTGGGAAGATCTGAGTTCAAATTTGGCCTTAGACACGAGCTGTGCAACCTTGGACAAGTCACTTAACCCCCTATTTGCTTTGGTTCCTCATCTGTGAAGTGGGGGTATGCTGGAGAAGGAAATAGTAAACCACTCCGGTAGCTTTGCCAAGAAAACAAGACCATAGGGTCATGAAGAGTTAGACAGGACTGAGCAACTTCTTTGATTGCCTAAGGCAGGGGTGGAGGACCTGTGGCCTTCTAGGTCCTTGGGTACAGCCTTTTTACTCTGTCCAAGTTTTACAGAACAAATCCTATTATTAAGGGGATTTGTTCTGTGAAGTTTGGATTCAGTCAAAGGGCCACACTTGAGGACCTAAGGCGTCACATGTGTCCTTGAGGCTGCAGGTTCCTCACCTCTGGCCTAAGGAGACATTGATAGAAGAATAACTGGATAGGAGACCTGAGTCCCAAGTCAGCCCTTTCACCCCAACCCTGACTTGCTTTGCAAAACTTTGGATACCTCACCTAACTCCTGATACTTTTTCTGGATCCCCAGTGTTCACTTAGCCCAACATCTGACACAATGCTTAGTAAATGCTTGTTGATTGACTGACCTACTGACCCACTAGGCCTAAATTTCTTCCTCTGTAAAATGAGGAAATTGAAATAAATGGTCCCACAGGTCTCTTAAAGCTCTGACATCCTCTGTTATAAAATCCCTCCAATCTCTATCATTATTTGTTCTAAGTGCCCTCCCAGCCCTTCCAGCTATAAAAGTTTTATATTCTAAGATGGGGGGATGGGCTTCTTAACCTTTTTTTGGGTCATGAATTCCTTTGGCGGGCTCATGAAGCCTGGGGTCCCCTTCTCAGAATAATGTTTTAAATTCACAAGATAAAATATATAGGACTCCAGAGGAAATCAATAATATCAAAATACAATTTATTTATATGTATATATATATATGTGTCTGTGTACAAATATATACATACACATATAGATATACACACATGCGTGTATATACACACACATATATAAACACACATTTGTGTATACATGTATGTACATATATGTAATATATTGCTTTATATATATAATATATTACATATATAATATATTATTTTATATATATATCTATATTAAAGCTCACTGACCCCAGGCTAGACTACCTGCTTGCCACGGCCTTTATCCAGCTCAGCCAATATTGTCCAAAGGCCTCTCCAGCCCTAAAGTTCTATGTTCTCCATTTCTAAGAAGTAGGTTCTCCTGATTACCCCATGTGCCAGTGTCATTAGCAGTCAACTCCAGTGCCTTCTTAGTTTTGCTGTTAGAAAGCTAAGGGCAGCCTTGATCAGCTTTGGTTTCTGCTAAGGAAGTTTTGCCCCAGCTAGGCTGATTTAAAGATCGCTCAGCAACTTCATCCTGTATACATTAACCGCTGACTCATCACCCTGACCCATCAAGGATGTTGCTCCTTGTCTTTGAAGTTTTCACCCAACCTGTTGTCTCTTGCCCGGTGTGAGCTCATCACCGGGACATTCCTGGGGTTACTCCCTGCTGTCAACCTGTTCCCTCGAATGAAGGTTCAGGTTGAAGATGAGTAGGCTTAAAAGGGGTTGAAATAAATTCCTGGATGACAGACTTGTAAACAGTCACTCCAGGAAGCTACAAAGCTTGAGGATCTCAGCCTTGCCCTTCTGAGGTTAACGTAGGTGAGGACAGCCAGGCTGTTGGAGCTCCCAAACTGTCACTTCGTGCCTCTTTCAGGCAGTCTCCCAGGATGAGGAAGTCCTCATTCTGTCTTCCCCTAGGATGTATTTCTTACAGTGTTGTACCTAGGGAGAAATAATAATATTTAATATTTCTAGAGTGCTTTAAAAGCTTGTAAGGTATTTTATCTAGGACCAGAGACTTTGAACTGGCGGGAATCTCAGAGACCATTTAGTTCAGGGATCTTAACCTGGAGACCATTTGGGGGCTCATGGATAGATTTTTAGGGGGTCATGAATTCAGATAGGTAGGAAAATATAGCTTCGTTTTCACTGGCTTCTAATTGGAGTTTAGCATTTCTTTCAATTATTTGAAACCATTATTCTGAGAAAGAATCCACAGACTTCACCAGCTTGCCAAAGGGGTCCATAACACACAAAAAAAGATTAAGAACCCCAGCTGTCGCCCGACTCACACTCTCTATCTCTGTCCCTGTCTCTCTGTATGTCTGTGTGTGTGTGTGTGTGTTGGTTGGTCTGTCTGTCTCTGTGTTTCTGTCTCTCTCTGTATATCTTTCTGTGTGTGTGTGTGTGTGTATCTCTCAGTCTCTCTGTCTCTCTCTCTTTCTCCCTCTGTCTCTGTCTGTCCTTATCCTGAACTTGACAAACCCCAGGAAGTATGAGGATTTCCATATACAAAGAATAATAGAAAAGGAGGATTGTACATGAAGCCATGAAGCCTCAGTGGGTTGGTTTTTTTTTTAAGTATTTGACACATTCAGCTCATTAATTCCAGAACTGTCCTGCTTCTCAGTGCTTCCTTCTGAGCCTCTTTCTCTTTGTTCTGACCACCTTTCAAATGCTTCACTAACAGTCTTATTATTTCTTTTATTTGGCATCTCTATCATTACCGTCCTTTCTCCCCTCTAACTCCATCCTCCCCCCACAAAAAAAAACCCAAGCCCAAACTTCTCTTTTAGTATAGTGAAGGAAAACAAATTCACATCCCAAAAGGTGGGCCTCTTTTATTCATCTTTTAGTCTGTCTCCTCTCTGTTGAGAGATGGGAGGTTGCATATTTAATTATCAGTCCTCTAGGTGTCCAGCTCAATCGGAAAAGGGGCCCCTAAGCCGTACATAAAGATCTCTGCTAGCCAAAGTGACTGAGAAAACCATATATTAACATTATCTATGTTCTATTGCATTTTTATTTATTTTGTTTAAAATGTTTCCCAATTATCTTTTTTATGTGGTTCAGCCACACTTTGGGAGTGTTGGGTGCAAGATATGTTTGACACCTTTGCTCTAAAGTCATGCCAACCTACCATTTTACAGATGAGGAAAACAAGGCGCAAAAGATGAACTGATATTCACATGCAGAGAAAGAAGTATGGAGGCCGAATGCAGATCAAAACATATTATTTTCACTTTTTTGTGGCTTTTACCTTTTGTTCAGTTTCTTTTACATGGCTACTGTGGAAATGTGTTTACATGACTACACGTGTATAACCTATATCAGATTGCTTGCCATCTTGGGAAGGGAGGATGGGAGGGAGTGAGGGAAAAAAAATTTGGAACTCAAAATCTTAGAAAAAATGAATGTTGAAAACTATCTTTAATGTAATTGGAAATAATAAAATAGTATTTACAAAAAAAAAATGAGCTCACTTGCCCAGGGTCACGTTGTGAGTAAGGGAGTTCAGATTCCAACCCAGACGTCCTCCCAGTCTAGCCCATGGTGCTCACGGGACAGCTGCCTGGGGCCAAGGATAGCCATTATTTAGTCCAGGTTTGTGTATAGAGACCTCTGACCCCAGGGCCTCTGAGTCTGGACTCATGCTCTCACATCACATGATCTCATTTGGCTCAGGTTTAGAACACAGTTTTGTAATGCTTTAATTGTTATAAAACACAAAACTGTGAGATAGTTGGTATGAATATTATCTCCATTTCACAGATGAGGAAACTGAGGCCTGGAGAAATAAATTGCTTCTTGACAATAGATCACACAGCTAGTAATGATCAGAGCAGGGATTCTAACCTAGGTCTCATGACTCATGTCTGGCTGTCTCCCATTCCTAGAACGTCTACTATCCTTCAGCATTCCCTTCTCCTCTTTCCCTGGCTTCCTTCAAAGTCTCAGCTAAAATCTCCTCTTCCATTTTAATTTTGATTTTCTGTTCCAAATTCTCTCCTTCCCTCCATCCCCTTCCCCACCCATTGAGAAGGCAAGAATATGATACCTGTTAGACATATGAAGTTATACAAAACAGTTTTATTTTAAAATCCCATCATCTGTGAAAGAAGCTTCACAATCATCCTCCCTGCTAGTGCCTTCTCTCTGAGATTATCTTTGAGTCACCCTGTATATTCAGTTTACAACATTCACTTTTATAAGATTTTGAGTTCTAAATTTCCCCCCCCCCCTTCCCTCCCGCCTCCACTAGACAGCATGCAATCTGATATAGACTATACACATACAATCATCTTAAACATATTTCCACATTAATGTTGTGAAAGAAGAATCAGAACTAAAGGGGAAAACCACAAGAAAGAAAGAACAAAAAAAAAAAAAAAGAAAATAGTATGGTTCAATCTGCATTCAGACTCTGTAGTTCTTTCTCCGGATATGGGTAGCATTTTCCACCATGAGTTTTTTTGGAATTGTCTTGGATCATTGCATTGATGAGAAGAGCTAAGTCTAACAAAGCTGATCATCGCACAATGTTGCTATTACTGTATACAGTGTTCTCCTGGTTCTGCTTACTTCATTCAGCATCAGTTCATGTAAGTCTTTGCAGGTTTTTCTGAAATCTGCCTACTCATCATTTCTTATGGAACAATAGTATTCCTTTACATTCATATACCACCTAGTGGGTGCTTAATACTACCTAGCAGGTGCTTAATAAATGTTTATTGACTGACTGTGACCCCTAGTGCTTGGCACATAGTAGATGCTTAATAAATGTGATTGATTGTGACCCCCAGTGCTTAGCACAGTGCCTGGCACATGGTAGGTGCTTAGTCAATATTGTTTGATTGATTGTGACCTCCGGTGCTTAGCACAGTGCCTGGCACATGGTAGGTGCTTAGTCAATATTGTTTGATTGATTGTGACCTCCGGTGCTTAGCACAGTGCCTGGCACATGGTAGGTGCTTAGTCAATATTGTTTGATTGATTGTGACCTCCAGTGCTTAGCACAGTGCCTGGCACATAATAGGTGCTTAGTCAATATTGATTGTTACCCCCCCCCCCCCCAGTGCTTAGCACAGTGCCTGGCTCATAGTAGGTGCTTAGTCAATATTGATTAATTGATTGATTGATTGTGACTCCAGTGCTTAGCATAGTGCCTGGCAGAAAGGTTTAGTAAATGCTTGTTGTTGGGTTGATTGAGTAAGAGCTCATATTGACTATATGCCTTGCTTTAGCATTCATGGACTATTCTGTGAGGCAGGAAGTACAAGGATTACTCTTTCCATTTTGCAAATGGAGAAACTCACATAGCCCGCAAGCTCCATGCTCATTTAGCCACCACAAGGCCTCTCATTGTGGGCTCAAGTCTTCAATTCCTTGGCAAGATCTGGCTCACTTAAATCCCCATCAAAGGGCCCCTTCTCCAGGAAGGGAGGTGAATGAATGAAAGAGGAATGCCCATTTGCTTTTCTATAATTAACCTGTTGTTTGTGACCACTTCCTAGGAAATGGCCTGTCCTGAAACTGTTTTTAGTAGGAATCCTGGAAAGTAGTTTCCCTGGGATTTTGCATGAACAAATTAATCCAATTCATGCATTTATTAAGCTCCTTCTATGAGAGAGACCTGATGCTAAGGGCTGGGGATGCCAAGACCAGATCCCTGCCCTCAAAGGGACATTTAAACAGGTTTGTAAATCCAGTAGAATTGGGGGCAGAAAGCACAAGAGGCTAGGGGAATTGGGAAAGGCTTCCAGTGGGAGGTGGCCCTTAATTGGACTCTGAAGAAAGCTAAGTTCTCTACAAGGTAGAAGTAAGGAGGGAGACGGCATTCCAGGTAGACAGGTCTACACATCAAATGCTTGGAGGTGAGAGATGGAATTCTGAATTCAGGGACCAGTAAGACTACTTGATGGTGGCATGGAGAATAATGTGAAATAAGTCTGGAAGGACAACTGAGGCCTCACTTCGAAGTCTTTAAATGCAAAACTGAGAAATTTGTAGTTTTACCCTAAGGGCGATAGAGAGCGATTGAAGGTTGTCATGGGCCAGGGAGTGAAGCCGCCAGACCTGTACCTTAGGGGGATGATCGGGGCAGCTGTGTGGAGGGTGGATTGCATTAATTAGGTTCGTGTTGCTTCATTCTTGTATCTGCCTTCTATATAAGCATCAGGAGACCTGCCAGACAGTTTTCCTCTTCCAAGGCACATTTCCTTCATTGATAAATGGTCTAATCCATTTCTATAAAATTTTACAGTTTTAAGCTTCTCTCTTGCTAATGAGTTTAATCCTCACAACCATATGAGCAGGTTATGAAGCTATTATTATTATCTTTGTTTTACAGATGAGGAAACTGAGGCACAGAGAGGTTTTTGGTTTGTTTGTTTTTTTCCAGGAGGGGCGGTTTGTTTGTTTTTGTTTTTTACATTTTGTTGTTGTTTTTAATAAGAAACCAGTGTCATGCAGTGGGAGGATCTCTGGATCCAGACACAGAGTTTAAGGGTTGGAATCCTGGTTCTGCTGCTTGCTACCTGGCTTGACCCTGGGAACAAGTCTCTTTGCCTAGGTGGTTTAGTCTAGTTTCTCCATCTGTAAGATGAAGAAATTGGACTAGCTGATCTCTGAAGTAGCTTCTGCCTTGTAATCTGTGGTCTTAAATGAGATCACCAGCGTCACCCAGCTAGTCAGTGGCAGAATCAGAACTTGAACCCAGGTCTTTGGACCCCTAAGTGAGTACTCTTTCCAGGAGACCACGGTATTGCCTTGTTTCTGCAAACTATTCCACACTTTTTTTTTTCTACATTCTAAACCCAACCCAGCCATTAATGGTGGACCTTGGACAAGTCACCATATTTCTCTGGGTCTCAGTTTTGTCATCTGTGAAACGAGGAGGTAGGAAGGGGTGATTTCTAAGCTCCCTTTCAGCCCTAACTCTAACTCTTTGACTTGTGATGTGATACTTTGGTTGGGGGAGGCCAGTAATTCAGACTTCCCATCTGTCGCCTCTTTGCCACGGTCCATAAGATGACCTTTGAGCTCAACATAGTTAATAGTTCTCCGTTAATAATTTCCTATTTTATACATACATACATACATATATACACATACACATATATACCCACATCTTGTTAATTATATTATATATATATTATATATATATATATATATATATATATATATATATTTGTTTACACGTTGACTCCCCCATTAGATTGTAAGCCCCTTGATATCTTTTTGTATCCCCAGTGCTTAGCATAGTGCCTAGCACATAGCAGGTGCTTAATAAGTGTATATTGATTAATTGAGAAGAGTAGAGCTGAGGAAATGGGGCTATCTTCTTCTTTGAATCCTGCCTCAGACATTTCCAGCTTGGTGACCTTGGACAAGTCACTTACCCCTTTTATGTCTCAGTTTCCCCCTCTGTAAAATGAGAGGTGGGAATTGATGATTTCTAGGATTCTTCCCAACTCCAAATCTATGAGCCAATGATCCCTTCTTTTCCCTCCCTTGACACTCTTCCATTCAGATAAGTCAAAGCAGCTGGAGGTGTTTAAGCTTGGAGAAGAGAAGTCTGGGGCCAGGGCTGGGGCCGGGGAAGGGGGAGGAGAAACACTGGACCAAACATCTATGTTTAGATGTTTCAGGGATAGTCATGCTTATTCTGCTTGGCCCCAGAGGATAGAACTAGGAACAATAGGGAGGCAGATTTTAGCTCAGGATGAGGAATGACTTTCTAATAATTCTAGAGTCTAACAACAGAATAAGCTGCAGTGAGCTCCTTGTCACTGGAATTATCCAAGTAGAGGTAGGATGACCTGGACCCTAGGGGTCTGTGAACTTGGCTTTTAAAAACTATTTCAATAAATAGGTTTCAGTATATTTTGTTTTCCTTTGTAATCCCTGTATTTTATTTTAAACACTTAAAAATTTGTTCTGAGAAAGGGGATCTTTTTTTTGCCAAAGGGGTCCAGGACACACAAAAAAAGATTAAGATCCTCTGGACAAGGGGGTGGAGAGATAGATGGAAGGCAGTGCAGTACATTCGGGGAGTATGCAAAGAAGGATGCTTTTTTTAATCATACATATTTTTAATGCCAGAAAATTCCATCCCATGGAAGAGGCATTTGTGAAGTGGACTGATTAAATTTCCTAGGTATTTATGAAGCATTTCCCAGGTGTACAGAGAGCGCTGTGCTGGGCACAGGAGAGAAACAGAATGTTTCAACAAGAATGGCCCCTACCTTCATGAACGGGGGTTAAGACTTTCATTATTTCGAAGAATGTTTTTGTTGTTTAGTCGACTCTCTGTGACCCCATTTGGGGTTTTCTCGGCAGAGATACAGGAGTGGTTTGCCATTTTCTTCTGCAGCTCATTTTACACATGAGGAAAGTGAGGCAAACAGGGTGAAGTGACTTACCCCTCTAGTAAGTATCTGAGCCTGGATTTGAACTCAGGAAGATGAGGCTTCTTGACTCCAGGCCCGGCACTCTATCCACCCCCAAAGCCATCGTTGAGGGGAGCAACCCTTTTGGCAAAAGGACTCCTCATTCCCCTCTGCACTCAACTCCAACTGATGATGACCCACTGGATTGGATAAGACACTGTCCCTGCCCTCATGAAACTGACTGACATTCCTATCGTGAGATATAGGGGCTCCTCATCAGGCAGAGGGAAGAGGGGAGGCCTAGATGAGGTCAGGCTTTAAATGATTTTAAGGGTCCTTCTAACCCAGCATCTATGAATTTGGTACTGAAATGGTCTCCTCTGCTCTCTGGCTCACCCTGCAGACATTCAGCTGAAGACTAGACACATTTTGTTTGTCGGGCCCTTCTTCCCCAGCCTTGTTTCCTGTAAACAGACTTTTGCTGTTCCTGATTATGGAGCCTGTGGTCCTCTCACTGCTCCCTCCTGACTGTCCTCTCTGCTCTTACTTCAAACCACAGTGTGCTTGCTCTCCTGCCCCAGGAGTCTTCCTTAGGAAGCTTGCCACATTCCGGATAGTTCTCTAACCCATTCCCAGCCAGCCTCTTTCACTTGGATGCTGAGCAGAATTATTCCAGGCTGTGAAACCTAATTCCTTTCCCAGAGAGGGCTGGGGTGGCAGCAAGCTGAAATCCTGCTGTCTGGTTATTTCAGACATCATCCCAGCCATCCCCTGTGGGCTGGATAAGCAGTGTAGCTTTGAAGGTTGGCTCTGGGAAACCTATAACCAAGTAGGAACTCACATCTTCACTGCTGAGAGTGACAGCTTGGGTGCAGGAGGTGGAGGAGGGTGTCACTCTAGAAGGAAAGAATCATTCTTTCTACTGGATAGCAGTGTCCTGTTGGTGGAGTACAGGCAACTCCTGGGCCTGCATCTGGAGAGCTCTTCTATCAAATGAAAGGAGGAGCTGAGTTCAAATCTAGCCTCAGACACTAGCTGTGTGACCCTGGGCAAGTCTCTTAACTCCAACTGCCTCAAAAAAAAAAAAAGTCCTATCCAGCTGCAATTCTAGCATCAAAATTTGCTGTGCATAGGAAACCCAAGACCCAGAGACTGGTAAGGGCCTTACCCACAGTCATACAGCTTGGAGCTAGAATTCGAATCTGGGTCCCCCGACTCCAAGCCCGGAGTCCTTGTCATTAATGCTACGCCGTCTCTACTGTAGTATGCGTACATGAATGACTGACTGAAGCGCTTGTTATCTGTGCCAGCCACAGTGCCAAATTCTGGAGATACAAAGTGAGACAATCTCTGTTCTTACAGAGCTTAACCTCTGAGGGAGGGAAGACTACACTTGGAGGGGCGTGGTGGTCAGGGAGGGTGTCCCAGAAGGCAGAAGGCTGGTAAGTAAGTGCAGTCATATGAACCACTTAATGGATATAATTGTGGCATCACTTTGATTACTCTTTCTGGAGAATAAACAAGTTTGGCCAGAGTAATTTATATAGTGTTACTGGTAGCAGAGTCTGTGAAGGTAGGTGAGGTCAGATTATGCAGCGTCTTGCATATTAGGCTAAGGAATTTGGAAGTTATCCTCTAGGCTATTTTAAGTCTTTTTTTTTTCACTCTTGTGGGACTCTTCATGACCCCATTTGAGATTTTCTTGTCAGAGATAATGGAGTAATTTGCCATTTCCTTCTCCAATTTATTTGACAGATGAGGAAACTGAGGCAGACAGGGTCAAGTGACTTGCCCAGGGTCATGCAGCTTGTAAATGTCTGAGGTCGGATTTGAACTCAGGAAGATGAGTCTTCCTGACTCCAGGCCTGGCATTCTATCCATTGTAGCACCACCTGGCTGCCCTCCTCTAGGCTATGGGGAAGCTATTAATGGCTTTTGAGCTGGGGAGTGAGATCACAGTAGTATTTTAATCTGCCAGAGAGGCTTTTGGGGAGGCCTCCAATGGGCTAATAAAGGTGTGAAAAAGAGAGCCTACAGGACTGGACAGGACTGGTTGGCTGAATTAATAAGTCCCTGTGGCTAAAGACAGTGATGACTCTGAGTGTCTCAGTCAGTGTTTGGTCTGCTTCAGGGAAGAGGCACTCTATCCACTACCCACCTAGCTGACTACCAGGCCCCAAAAAACTCACAATCCATTTGGGGAAGACAGCATGCAAACAAAAATATACATACAAGCTATGTATAGGATAAGGAGGAAATAACTAATGGGGGAAGGCACTAGTATTAAGAGAGAAAGAACATGGAATTTGAAGAGAGGAGACCAGGGTTTGAGCCTCAGTGATGCTACGTCCCTCCTCTGTTACTGTGGGCAAGCCACTTGACTTCCATAATCCTCAGCTTCCTCGTCTGTAAAATAATAATAATAAGTAACATTTATATATTAATTTTAATAACTGCAAAATGTTTTACATATATGATCTCATTTGATAATAATGAATTGGTAATACAGGCTTATTAGATCGGGTCCCTTCACTCATAGGGGGCTCAGGACGAGGGATATACAGCTAGACGTTGCTTGAGTGACAGGTTAATGTCCATGCATGGGTGTTGCTACCGAGTCCAAAGGAATTCTGTCCATGCTAGTGCATGGCCTTATCTGCAAACCTGAAGACCAGTGCTTTTGTGAAAGATTCCAGCTCTTTTTGTCTGCTTTGGTATAAAACTCCACAGCCTCAATACCCTTGGGCCATCTAGAACCTGTTGACAGCTTGGAATGAGTGAATTTCCTGGGATTCATCTCCTTTGTACTCTGGTGCGAAGTCTTGCCAAGGCCTTTTCAGGGCTGCTCATCCACTGTTGGTGTCCCCCTGTCACCTAACTTTCCCCTGTGGCTCCAGGAAGCTGTAGCACGGGAAGCGGCCACACCCCAGTAAAAGCATCTTGGCAGACGGGCTAAACCAGGTTAAGGGTAACCGACAGGTCTCAAACATGTGGGTGAGTTAGGGGGACGTCTACCCAAGCATGTGAAGATATCCCTGGTGGAATGGGCAGATTAGAACAATTTGTTCCAGTGGCTATGAAGGCAGTTGAAGCGGGTGCTGTGGAGCGCTTAAAGCAGATTTGTTCTGTGAAATTTGGATTCAGTCACAAAGGGCCGTACTTGAGGATGTAGAGGGCCACATGTGGCCTTGAAGCCGCAACTTCCCCACCCCTGGCTTAGAGCTTGGTCAGACATCAAAGGCTACATGGTTATCCATTGCATCCTGGGCGATCAACAGTCATCCTGACTTTTGTCCTGCCATTGGACTTTAATGGCTCTGGAAGAGAAAGTGAGGCTGATGACTTTATGCAACTCTGCCTCACTCAAATCCAATTTATTCACAAGTTAAGACATCACCCCGTGACATCATTGGTCCTCTTCAAAAATGAAGGGTGAAGGGGCAGCTACGTGGCACAGTGGATAGAGGAATGGCCCTGGAGTCAGGAGGACCTGAGTTCAAATCTGGCCTCAAACACTTAGTGGCTGTGTGACCTTGGGCAAGTCACTTAATCCTAATTGCCTAAAAAAAAAGAAAAGAAAATGAAGGGTCAAAAACAACTATGGGAGTGGATTCAGTTCCCCCCACCAAGTCAATGTGTAGACCTGGAGCTGACAGTGAGGTGGAGAAGGCACATGATGTACCATTTTTGTATCTGTGTTCCACTTGGTCATTCATTGTAAGGCATTAATAGAGTGCTGGTCTTGAAGTTCTGGGTTCTAGATCTCGCACATCCTGGTGGTGTAACCTTATTAATCTCTCAGGGCCCTAAATAAACCTCTCTAACTATGTTACAGTGACCTTGCTCAGTTGCCTCAGTGGAGGGACAAGGAGTCAGCTTCCCAGACTAATGAGTTCCAATCCCTGTCCCACCCCAATCCCCAAAATAGTGTTCTCTAGGGCCTTGTATATAATTATCCAATAAGCCTTGTTGTTAGCTTAAGGTGAGTGTGGCTGCATCTCTGTTTCTTAATTAACCCCAGTCATGGTGTTGTGAGAAAAGTGTTTTGTAAACATTGAAGTGATTTAGAAATACACATTGTTGTTGCTAATAATAATAGAAAGAGAGAAAAGTCAGAAAGAAAGCGGATTTGGATTGGGGGAGAAGTCTTAAAGATGTAGGTTTGGGTCCTTGTTCCCCACACTAAGCAAACCAGCCCAATCTGGTTCTACCAGCTTGATTCCAACAGTGGTTATTAGCTGATGGAAGATATGTCATTAATCAGTGACAGATGGCAGTGATTGGATCTGGGGACTTGGGGCTGTGTTGCTCTTTGGTCTCTTATCCACTGAGGCATGATGCCCAACCCTAGGGCTGCTGAAAAGCCCCAAGGCTCCGTTAGTCAGCCAAATATCCTCACTATTAAACCATCCATTTACTCACTGCCTGCCTTAGGAAATGGCAGAGAACATCTGAGGTTAAGTGCCTGCTCTTGGAGGGCCCCCAATCCTCATGTATGTTCCTGGGCACCAGTCTGTATTTATACTCTTCATGGTGGTGCTGATTCAGTCTGAGGAAGGAGGGAAATACTTAGCCATGAAGAAAAGAGAAAGCTGTTCAGGATAAACTTAAATAAAAAAAAATGAACAAATAACCAAACCTCAAATCTTGTAAACTTTGAGCTGAAAGGAGTCTCAGAAGTCATCTGATCCAACCAGACCTGAACAAAATATCCTCTTGAACATCATTAAATGGTCATCTACTCTGCTTGAAGATCTGCGGGGCAGGGGAAATCTACAGCCTTTGAGGAAGCAATCATGTCCCATTGTTTGGGAGTACTTCATTATATTGTTGGGAAATTTGCCTTGTGGTAACATCTGCCCGATGCTCCTAATTCTGCCCTCTGAGGCCAAGCAGAAGTAGCCTCTGTTATAGGACTGTTAGAGCTTTTCGGTTGTGGGAGGATTATGCTAGGACAAGCTATAATTTTGATATGGATTTTTCATCTTGTGATTGTAAATATGTGTTCCTACTGAGAGTAAGTTGACTTACCGGATTAAACTGGTGGCCTTGCTTTTAGCTATTTCTCTGTCAGTAGAATGATAGGTTTCATGTCACACATAAATGTTTCATTGCTCTCTTGTGTCATGGTCTTAATGAATGGATATTACTCTGAGGGAACTTGCAAAAGTTATAGCTCTTAAAGAGCACTCTTCAGTGACTGTTAGAGATATTGCTGCAGTTGTTGGTCTGGGGAAGTCAAACATTTCAAGGATTATTCAAACCCACAATGAAAGGGGATCAGTTGTAACAAAAAAACAAAGGAAAATGTGATTGAAAGTGAAAAATAACACCAAGAACTGATAAACTATTTCTGTGACAGCCTAACTAATCTTCAGAAAATAATCGATGAACTTCAGAGAGAGATGGCAATTGGGCGGGGCAGGGGGGGCGGGGCCCCCCTGCATTGTTAATGATTTCTCATCAGCAGAGGTGTCAAACTCAGAAACAAGACCACTAAACTGTACATAAATATCCATGACAGCTTTGTACTGACTTAGAAAAATCACATATTAACATTATCTATGTTCTAATGTGCTTTTATTTATTTTGTTAAATATTTCTCAGTTACATTTTAATCT